>NC_134354.1:117105859-117285950 GCF_048569485.1 Anomaloglossus baeobatrachus | reverse complement strand
TTAATGATAATAATGTTTTCTAAATGTAATATACAATTTTAAAAAATAAAGGGGGACTAATACATTAGAGGAAAATACATTATTGAAGATATTCTTCACTAAAAAGCATTTTTATACATTCACACATAACAAAATAATATTTCTCTGGAATTATCTTGGAAGTAATTGTGATATAGATTTTAAAAAGGTAGGTTTTTTTAGAAAAAACATAAATTTGTAAAAAATATTTAGAAATATTATTTTAAAAATTTAGGTCATGATATTGAAATGTTATGAAAAAAAAATACAAAAAAAATCAACATCCAGAATTAACCAAACATGATTAGAAATTGGGATAAAAAAATTAGACTAATAAAACATGGAATTGAAATTCACATGACAGTTTTATCTGTTAATTAATTAACTTCATGACGAATTCAAAATAATATTAAAAATTAAAGTTTACTTTGAATTTCTGTATTTTTGAAAAGTTAGGTAACATTTATAAAAATTTAACATTAAATAAATAAATAGATTATTACAAATAACAATTCTTCACAAAGTTAATTTTAATAAAAAATAACATTACAATAACAAAACATTCACAGTTTGAAATTATAAAAAAAAAAAATATATATAAAAAAAAACCTCGCAAAAACAATTAAACACTTACCATATTTAGCACGCTTTGAAGGCGAACATCTATCCCATGCATTATTGGGGTACACTTCCTCAGCAACTTGAAGCCAATGGCGGTCAACTGTCAGTCTGTCATGGTAACCATCAACACGTGTATCCCAAAATGGTGGGTGAGTCTCAACAGCTGATATCAGTTTCTCAGTGTCCACCCGTGGAGCCATTATTATATTTGGAAGCAGAAATTGTGGTCAAAAAAGTTCTTTCACTACACAGAACTACAACTGCTTGCTTGCTCACTCCTTCTGCAAATGCAAAGTAAGTTTTGAGGAAAAAAAATATGTTAGCTACGCCACCTGAAAGTATTTAAAATTGTAACAACCTTGATTTTTAAAACACGGACACGGACCACACGGGTAGCATACGGAGGCCATCCGTATCACGTACGTGCAAACACGGACCCATAGGATTTAATGGATCCGTGAGGACGTTATGCCGGGGGAAAACGGACATGTCAGCGCTTTTTCGGCACGGTCAAACGTAGGCACGGAACGGACACACGCTCCGTGCCAAAACACTGACGTGAGGCTATTTATATTAAAAGGACTGTGTCAACATAAGCACGTGTCTCCGGTTGGTGTAAAAAATGACAAACACGTACCGGAGCCACGGATGTGTGTTGCAGGCCTTACTAAGCCATTATACTAGCAAACACTGAGTAAACGTAGTGGCATCCTAAAAGTGGCTGTTGGACTTCTGTATTGTCACACTAGTGCAAAGATATTTGCAGAACGTCTGCCTGCGTTGCACACTCAAACTCATTGTTACTAAGCCATTATACTAGCAAACACTGAGTAAACGTAGTGGATCCTAAAAAAGGCTGTTGGACTTCTGTATTGTCCCACTAGTGCAAAGATATTTGCAGCACGTCTGCCTGCATTGCACACTCAAACTCATTGTTACTAAGCCATTATGCTAGTAAACACTGAGTAAACTTAGTGTCATCCTAAACGTGGCTGTTGGACTTCTGTATTGTCCCACTACTGCAAAGATATTTGCAGCACGTCTGCCTGCATTGCACACTCAAACTCATTGTTACTAAGCCATTATACTAGCAAACACTGAGTAAACTTAATGGCATCCTAAAAGTAGCTGTTGGACTTCTGTATTGTCCCACTAGTGCAAAGATATTTGCAGAACGTCTGCCTGCGTTGCACACTTAAACTCATTGTTACTAAGCCATTATACTAGCAAAAACTGAGTAAACGTAGTGGATCCTAAAAAAGGCTGTTGGACTTCTGTATTGTCCCACTTGTGCAAAGATATTTGAAGCACGTCTGCCTGCATTGCACACTCAAACTCATTGTTACTAATCCATTATACTAGCAAACACTGAGCAAACTTAGTGGCATCCTAAACGTGGCTGTTGGACTTCTGTATTGTCCCACTAGTGCAAAGATATTTGCAGCACATCTGCCTGCATTGCACACTCAAACTCATTGTTACTAAGCCATTATACAAGCAAACACTGAGGAAACTTAGTGGCATCCTAAAAGTGGCTGTTGGACTTCTGTATTGTCCCACTAGTGCAAAGATATTTGCAGCACGTCTGCCTGCATTGCACACTCAAACTCATTGTTACTAAGCCATTATACCAGCAAACACTGAGTAAACTTGGTGGCATCCTAAACGTGGCTGTTGGACTTCTGTATTGTCCCACTAGTGCAAAGATATTTGCAGCACGTCTGCCTGCATTGCACACTCAAACTCATTGTTACTAAGCGATTATACTAGCAAACACTGAGTAAACTTAGTGGCATCCTAAACGTGGCTGTTGGACTTCTGTATTGTCCCACTAGTGCAAAGATATTTGCAGCACATCTGCCTGCATTGCACACTCAAACTCGTTGATACTAAGCCATTATGCTAGCAAACACTGAGTAAACTTAGTGGCATCCTAAATGTGGCTGTTGTACTTCTATATTGTCCCACTAATGCAAAGATATTTGCAGCACATCTGCCTGCATTGCACACTCAAACTCATTGTTACTAAGCAATTATACTAGCAAACACTGAGTAAACTTAGTGGCATCCTAAATGTGGCTGTTGTACTTCTGTAATGTCCCACTAGTGCAAAGATATTTGCAGCACGTCTGCCTGCATTGCACACTCAAACTCATTGTTACTAATCCATTATACTAGCAAACACTGAGTAAACTTAGTGGCATCCTAAATGTGGCTGTTGTACTTCTGTAATGTCCCACTAGTGCAAAGATATTTGCAGCACGTCTGCCTGCATTGCACACTCAAACTCATTGTTACTAAGCAATTATACTAGCAAACACTGAGTAAACTTAGTGGCATCCTAAAAGTGGCTGTTGGACTTCTGTATTGTCCCACTAGTGCAAAGCTATTTGCAGCACGTCTGCCTGCATTGCACACTCAAACTCATTGTTACTAAGCCATTATACTAGCAAACACTGAGTAAACTTAGTGGCATCCTAAAAGTGGCTGTTGGACTTCTGTATTGTCCCACTAGTGCAAAGATATTTGCAGCACGTCTGCCTGCATTGCACACTCAAACTCATTGTTACTAAGCCATTATACTAGCAAACACTGAGTAAACTTAGTGGCATCCTAAAAGTGGCTGTTGGACTTCTGTATTGTCGCACTAGTTCAAAGATATTTGCAGCACGTCTGCCTGCATTGCACACTCAAACTCATTGTTACTAAGCCATTATACTAGCAAACACTGAGTAAACTTAGTGGCATCCTAAACGTGGCTGTTGGATTTCTGTATTGTCCCACTAGTGCAAAGATATTTGCAGCACATCTGCCTGCATTGCACACTCAAACTCATTGTTACAAAGCCATTATACTAGCAAACACTGAATAAACTTAATGGCATCCTAAATGTGGCTGTTGGACTTCTGTATTGTCCCACTAGTGCAAAGATATTTGCAGAACGTCTGCCTGCATTGCACACTCAAACTCATTGTTACTAAGCCATTATACTAGCAAACACTGAGTAAACTTAGTGGCATCCTAAATGTGGCTGTTGTACTTCTGTATTGTCCCACTAGTGCAAAGATATATGCAGCACATCTGCCTGCATTGCACACTCAAACTCATTGTTACTAAGCCATTATACTAGCAAACACTGAGTAAACTTGGTGGCATCCTAAACGTGGCTGTTGGACTTCTGTATTGTCCCACTAGTGCAAAGATATTTGCAGCCCGTCTGCCTGCATTGCACACTCAAACTCATTGTTACTAAGCGATTATACTAGCAAACACTGAGTAAACTTAGTGGCATCCTAAAAGTGGCTGTTGGACTTCTGTATTGTCCCACTAGTGCAAAGATATTTGCAGCACGTCTGCCTGCATTGCACACTCAAACTCATTGTTACTAAGCCATTATACTAGCAAACACTGAGTAAACTTAGTGGCATCCTAAACGTGGCTGTTGGACTTCTGTATTGTCCCACTAGTGCAAAGATATTTGCAGCACATCTGCCTGCATTGCACACTCAAACTCGTTGATACTAAGCCATTATGCTAGCAAACACTGAGTAAACTTAGTGGCATCCTAAATGTGGCTGTTGTACTTCTGTATTGTCCCACTAGTGCAAAGATATTTGCAGCACATCTGCCTGCATTGCACACTCAAACTCATTGTTACTAAGCAATTATACTAGCAAACACTGAGTAAACTTAGTGGCATCCTAAATGTGGCTGTTGTTCTTCTGTAATGTCCCATTAGTGCAAAGATATTTGCAGCACGTCTGCCTGCATTGCACACTCAAACTCATTGTTACTAATCCATTATACTAGCAAACACTGAGTAAACTTAGTGGCATCCTAAATGTGGCTATTGTACTTCTGTAATGTCCCACTAGTGCAAAGATATTTGCAGCACGTCTGCCTGCATTGCACACTCAAACTCATTGTTACTAAGCAATTATACTAGCAAACACTGAGTAAACTTAGTGACATCCTAAAAGTGTCTGTGGGACTTCTGTATTGTCCCACTAGTGCAAAGATATTTGCAGCACATCTGCCTTCATTGCACACTCAAACTCATTGTTACTAAGCCATTATACAAGCAAACACTGAGTAAACTTAGTGGCATCCTAAACGTGGCTGTTGGACTTCTGTATTTTCTCACTAGTGCAAAGATATTTGCAGCACGTCTGCCTGCATTGCACACTCAAACTCACTGTTACTAAGCCATTATACTAGCAAACACTGAGTAAACTTAGTGGCATCCTAAATGTGGCTGTTGTACTTCTGTATTGTCCCACTAGTGCAAAGATTTTTGCAGCACGTCTGCCTGCATTGCACACTCAAACTCATTGTTACTAAGCCTTTATACTAGCAAACACTGAGTAAACTTAGTGGCATCCTAAACGTGGCTGTTGGACTTCTGTATTGTCCCACTAGTGCAAAGATATTTGCAGCACGTCTGCCTGCATTGCACACTCAAACTCATTGTTACTAAGCCATTATACTAGCAAACACTGAGTAAACTTAGTGGCATCCTAAAAGTGGCATCCTAAAAGTGACTTTTGGACTTCTGTATTGTCCCACTAGTGCAAAGATATTTGCAGCACGTCTGCCTGCATTGCACACTCAAACTCATTGTTACTAAGCCATTATACTAGCAAACACTGAGTAAACTTAGTGGCATCCTAAACGTGGCTGTTGGACTTCTGTATTGTCCCACTAGTGAAAAGATATTTGCAGCACGTCTGCCTGCATTGCACACTCAAACTCATTGTTACTAAGCCATTATACTAGCAAACACTGAGTAAACTTAGTGGCATCCTAAAAGTGGCTGTTACACTTCTGTATTGTCCCACTAGTTCAAAGATCATTGCAGCACGTCTGCCTGCATTGCACACTCAAACTCATTGTTACTAAGCCATTATACTAGCAAACACTGAGCAAACTTAGTTGAATCCTAAACGTGGCTGTTGGACTTCTGTAATGTCCCACTAGTGCAAAGATATTTGCAGCACGTCTGCCTGCATTGCACACTCAAAGTCATTGTTACTAAACGATTATACTAGCAAACACTGAGTAAACTTAGTGGCATTCTAAAAGTGGCTGTTGGACTTCTGTATTGTCCCACTAGTGTAAAGATATTTGCAGCATGTCTGCCTGCATTGCACACTCAAACTCATTGTTACTAAGCCATTATACTAGCAAACACTGAGTAAACTTAGTGGCATCCTAAACGTGGCTGTTGGACTTCTGTATTGTCCCACTAGTGCAAAGATATTTGCAGCACGTCTGCCTGCATTGCACACTCAAACTCATTGTTACTAAGCCATTATACAAGCAAACACTGAGTAAACTTAGTGGCATCCTGAACGTGGCTGTTGGACTTCTGTATTGTCCCACTAGTGCAAAGATTTTTGCAGCACGTCTGCCTGCATTGCACACTCAAACTCATTGTTACTAAGCAATTATACTAGCAAACACTGAGTAAACTTAGTGGCATCCTAAATGTGGCTGTTGTTCTTCTGTAATGTCCCATTAGTGCAAAGATATTTGCAGCACGTCTGCCTGCATTGCACACTCAAACTCATTGTTACTAATCCATTATACTAGCAAACACTGAGTAAACTTAGTGGCATCCTAAATGTGGCTATTGTACTTCTGTAATGTCCCACTAGTGCAAAGATATTTGCAGCACGTCTGCCTGCATTGCACACTCAAACTCATTGTTACTAAGCAATTATACTAGCAAACACTGAGTAAACTTAGTGACATCCTAAAAGTGTCTGTGGGACTTCTGTATTGTCCCACTAGTGCAAAGATATTTGCAGCACATCTGCCTTCATTGCACACTCAAACTCATTGTTACTAAGCCATTATACAAGCAAACACTGAGTAAACTTAGTGGCATCCTAAACGTGGCTGTTGGACTTCTGTATTTTCTCACTAGTGCAAAGATATTTGCAGCACGTCTGCCTGCATTGCACACTCAAACTCACTGTTACTAAGCCATTATACTAGCAAACACTGAGTAAACTTAGTGGCATCCTAAATGTGGCTGTTGTACTTCTGTATTGTCCCACTAGTGCAAAGATTTTTGCAGCACGTCTGCCTGCATTGCACACTCAAACTCATTGTTACTAAGCCTTTATACTAGCAAACACTGAGTAAACTTAGTGGCATCCTAAACGTGGCTGTTGGACTTCTGTATTGTCCCACTAGTGCAAAGATATTTGCAGCACGTCTGCCTGCATTGCACACTCAAACTCATTGTTACTAAGCCATTATACTAGCAAACACTGAGTAAACTTAGTGGCATCCTAAAAGTGGCATCCTAAAAGTGACTTTTGGACTTCTGTATTGTCCCACTAGTGCAAAGATATTTGCAGCACGTCTGCCTGCATTGCACACTCAAACTCATTGTTACTAAGCCATTATACTAGCAAACACTGAGTAAACTTAGTGGCATCCTAAACGTGGCTGTTGGACTTCTGTATTGTCCCACTAGTGAAAAGATATTTGCAGCACGTCTGCCTGCATTGCACACTCAAACTCATTGTTACTAAGCCATTATACTAGCAAACACTGAGTAAATTTAGTGGCATCCTAAAAGTGGCTGTTACACTTCTGTATTGTCCCACTAGTTCAAAGATCATTGCAGCACGTCTGCCTGCATTGCACACTCAAACTCATTTTTACTAAGCCATTATACTAGCAAACACTGAGCAAACTTAGTTGAATCCTAAACGTGGCTGTTGGACTTCTGTAATGTCCCACTAGTGCAAAGATATTTGCAGCACGTCTGCCTGCATTGCACACTCAAAGTCATTGTTACTAAACGATTATACTAGCAAACACTGAGTAAACTTAGTGGCATTCTAAAAGTGGCTGTTGGACTTCTGTATTGTCCCACTAGTGTAAAGATATTTGCAGCATGTCTGCCTGCATTGCACACTCAAACTCATTGTTACTAAGCCATTATACTAGCAAACACTGAGTAAACTTAGTGGCATCCTAAACGTGGCTGTTGGACTTCTGTATTGTCCCACTAGTGCAAAGATATTTGCAGCACGTCTGCCTGCATTGCACACTCAAACTCATTGTTACCAAGCCATTATACAAGCAAACACTGAGTAAACTTAGTGGCATCCTGAACGTGGCTGTTGGACTTCTGTATTGTCCCACTAGTGCAAAGATTTTTGCAGCACGTCTGCCTGCATTGCACACTCAAACTCATTGTTACTAAGCCATTATACTAGCAAACACTGAGTAAACTTAGTGGCATCCTAAACGTGGCTGTTGGACTTCTGTATTGTCCCACTAGTGCAAAGATATTTGCCGCATATCTGCCTGCATTGCACACTCAAACTCATTGTTACTAAGCCATTATACTAGCAAACACTGAGTAAACTTAGTGGCATCCTAAACCTGGCGGTTGGACTTCTGTAATGTCCCACTAGTGCAAAGATTTTTGCAGCACGTCTGCCTGCATTGCACACTCAAACTCATTGTTACTAAGCCATTATACTAGCAAACACTGAGTAAACTTAGTGGCATCCTAAAAGTGTCTGTGGGACTTCTGTATTGTTCCACTAGTGCAAAGATATTTGCAGCACATCTGCCTGCATTGCACACTCAAACTCATTGTTACTAAGCCATTATACAAGCAAACACTGAGTAAACTTAGTGGCATCCTAAACGTGGCTGTTGGACTTCTGTATTTTCTCACTAGTGCAAAGATATTTGCAGCACGTCTGCCTGCATTGCACACTCAAACTCACTGTTACTAAGCCATTATACTAGCAAACACTGAGTAAACTTAGTGGCATCCTAAATGTGGCTGTTGTACTTCTGTATTGTCCCACTAGTGCAAAGATTTTTGCAGCACGTCTGCCTGCATTGCACACTCAAACTCATTGTTACTAAGCTATTATACTAGCAAACACTGAGTAAACTTAGTGGCATCCTAAACGTGGCTGTTGGACTTCTGTATTGTCCCACTAGTGCAAAGATATTTGCAGCACGTCTGCCTGAATTACACACTCAAACTCATTGTTACTAAGCCATTATACTAGCAAACACTGAGCAAACTTAGTGGAATCCTAAACGTGGCTGTTGGACTTCTGTATTGTCCCACTAGTGCAAAGATATTTGCTACACGTCTGCCTGTATTGCACACTCAAACTCATTGTTACTAAGCCATTATACTAGCAAACACTGAGTAAACTTAGTGACGTCCTAAAAGTGGCTGTTGGACTTCTGTATTGTCCCACTAGTGCAAAGATATTTGCAGCACGTCTGCCTGCATTGCACACATTTAAATTTATTGTTACTAAGCCATTATACTAGAAAAGACTGAGTAAACTTAGTGGCATCCTAAATGTGGCTGTTGGACTTCTGTATTGTCCCACTAGTGAAAAGATATTTGCAGCACGTCTGCCTGCATTGCACACTCAAACACATTGTTACTAAGCCATTATGCTAGCAAACACTGAGTAAATTTAGTGGCATCCTAAAAGTGGCTATTGGACTTCTGTATTGTCCCACTAGTGCAAAGATATTTGCAGCACGTCTGCCTGCATTGCACACTCAAACTCATTGTTACTAAGCCATTATACTAGCAAACACTGAGTAAACTTAGTGGCATCCTAAACGTGGCTGTTGGACTTCTGTATTGTCCCACTAGTGAAAAGATATTTGCAGAACGTCTGCCTGCATTGCACACTCAAACTCATTGTTACTAAGCCATTATACTAGCAAACACTGAAATAACTTAGTGGCATCCTAAAAGTGGCATCCTAAAAGTGGCTGTTGGACTTCTGTATTGTCCCACTAGTGCAAAGATATTTGCAGCATGTCTGCCTGCATTGCACACTCAAACTCATTGTTACTAAGCCATTATACTAGCAAACACTGAGTAAACTTAGTGGCATCCTAAACGTGGCTGTTGGACTTCTGTATTGTCCCACTAGTGCAAAGATATTTGCAGCACGTCTGCCTGCATTGCACACTAAAAACTCATTGTTACTAAGCCATTATACTAGCAAACACTGAGTAAACTTAGTGGCATCCTAAAAGTGGCTGTTACACTTCTGTATTGTCCCACTAGTGCAAAGATATTTGCAGCACATCTGCCTGCATTGCACACTCCAACTCATTGTTACTAAGCCATTATACTAGCAAACACTGAGTAAACGTAGTGGCATCCTAAACGTGGCTGTTGGACTTCTGTATTGTCCCACTAGTGCAAAGATATTTGCAGCACGTCTGCCTGCATTGCACACTCAAACTCATTGTTACTAAGCCATTATACTAGCAAACACTGAGTAAACTTAGTGACATCCTAAAAGTGGCTGTTGGACTTCTGTATTGTCCCACTAGTGCAAAGATATTTGCAGCACGTCTGCCTGCATTGCACACTCAAACTCATTGTTACTAAGCCATTATGCTAGCAAACACTGAGTAAACTTGGTGGCATCCTAAACGTGGCTGTTGGACTTCTGTATTGTCCCTCTAGTGCAAAGATATTTGCAGCACGTCTGCCTGCATTGCACACTCAAAGTCATTGTTACTAAACGATTATACTAGCAAACACTGAGTAAACTGAGTGGCATCCTAAAAGTGGCTGTTGGACTTCTGTATTGTCCCACTAGTGCAAAGATATTTGCAGCACGTCTGCCTGCATTGCACACTCAAACTCATTGTTACTAAGCCATTATACTAGCAAACACTGAGTAAACTTAGTGGCATCCTAAACGTGGCTGTTGGACTTCTGTATTGTCCCACTAGTGAAAAGATATTTTCAGCACGTCTGCCTGCATTGCACACTCAATCTCATTGTTACTAAGCCATTATACTAGCAAACACTGAATAAACTTAGTGGCATCCTAAAAGTGGCTGATACACTTCTGTATTGTCCCACTAGTGCAAAGATATTTGCAGCACATCTGCCTGCATTGCACACTCCAACTCATTGTTACTAAGCCATTAAACTAGCAAACACTGAGTAAACGTAGTGGCATCCTAAACGTGGCTGTTGGACTTCTGTATTGTCCCACTAGTGCAAAGATATTTGCAGCACGTCTGCCTGAATTGCACACTCAAACTCATTGTTACTAAGCCATTATACTAGCAAACACTGAGTAAACTTAGTGACATCCTAAAAGTGGCTGTTGGACTTCTGTATTGTCCCTCTAGTGCAAAGATATTTGCAGCACGTCTGCCTGCATTGCACACTCAAACTCATTGTTACTAAACCATTATACTAGCAAACACTGAGTAAACTTAGTGGCATCCTAAAAGTGGCTGTTACACTTCTGTATTGTCCCACTAGTGCAATGATATTTGCAGCACATCTGTCTGCATTGCACACTCCAACTCATTGTTACGAAGCCATTATACTAGCAAACACTGAGCAAACTTAGTGGAATCCTAAACGTGGCTGTTGGACTTCTGTATTGTCCCACTAGTGCAAAGATTTTTGCTACACGTCTGCCTGCATTGCACACTCAATCTCCTTGTTACTAAGCCAATATACTAGCAAACATTGAGTAAACTTAGTGACATCCTAAAAGTGGCTGTTGGACTTCTGTATTGTCCCACTAGTGCAAAGATATTTGCAGCACGTCTGCCTGCATTGCACACTCAAACTCATTGTTACTAAGCCATTATACTAGAAAACACTGAGTAAACTTAGTGGCTTCCTAAACGTGGCTGTTGGACTTCTGTATTGTCCCCCTAGAGCAAAGATATTTGCAGCACGTCTGCCTGCATTGCACACTCAAACACATTGTTACTAAGCCATTATGCTAGCAAACACTGAGTAAACTTGGTGGCATCCTAAACGTGGCTGTTGGACTTCTGTATTGTCCCACTAGTGCAAAGATATTTGCAGCACGTCTGCCTGCATTGCACACTCAAAGTCATTGTTACTAAACGATTATACTAGCAAACACTGAGTAAACTTAGTGGCATTCTAAAAGTGGCTGTTGGACTTCTGTATTGTCCCACTAGTGTAAAGATATTTGCAGCATGTCTGCCTGCATTGCACACTCAAACTCATTGTTACTAAGCCATTATACTAGCAAACACTGAGTAAACTTAGTGGCCTCCTAAACGTGGCTGTTGGACTTCTGTAATGTCACACTAGTGCAAAGATAATTGCAGCACGTCTGCCTGCATTGCACACTCAAACTCACTGTTACTAAGCCATTATACTAGCAAACACTGGGTAAACTTAGTGGCATCCTAAAAGTGGCTGTTGGACTTCTGTATTGTCCCACTAGTGCAAAGATATTTGCAGCACCTCTGCCTGCATTGCACACTCAAACTCATTGTTACTAAGCCATTATACAAGCAAACACTGAGTAAGCTTAGTGGCATCCTAAATGTGGCTGTTGTACTTCTGTATTGTCCCACTTGTGCAAAGATTTTTGCAGCACGTCTGCCTGCATTGCACACTCAAACTCATTGTTACTAAGCCATTATACTAGCAAACACTGAGTAAACTTAGTGGCATCCTAAACGTGGCTGTTGGAATTCTGTATTGTCCCACTAGTGCAAAGATATTTGCAGCACGTCTGCCTGCATTGCACACATTTAAATTTATTGTTACTAAGCCATTATACTAGAAAACACTGAGTAAACTTAGTGGCATCCTAAACGTGGCTGTTGGACTTCTGTATTGTCCCCCTAGAGCAATGATATTTGCAGCACGTCTGCCTGCATTGCACACTCAAACACATTGTTACTAAGCCATTATACTAGCAAACACTGAGTAAACTTAGTGGCATCCTAAACGTGGCTGTTGGACTTCTGTATTGTCCCACTAGTGCAAAGTTGTTTGCAGCACGTCTGCCTGCATTGCACACTCAAACTCATTGTTATTAAGCCATTATACTAGCAAACACTGAGTAAACTTAGTGGCATCCTAAACGTGGCTGTTGGACTTCTGTATTGTCCCACTATTGCAAAGATATTTGCAGCACGTCTGCCTGCATTGCACACTCAAACTCATTGTTACTAAGCCATTATACAAGCAAACACTGAGTAAACTTAGTGGCATCCTAAACGTGGCTGTTGGACTTCTGTATTGTCCCACTAGTGCAAAGATATTTGCAGCACGTCTGCTTGCATTGCACACTCAAACTCATTGTTATTAAGCCATTATACTAGCAAACACTGAGTAAACTTAGTGACATCCTAAACGTGACTGTAGGACTTCTGTATTGTCCCACTAGTGCAAAGATATTTGCAGCACGTCTGCCTGCATTGCACACTCAAACTCAATGTTACTAAGCCATTATTCTAGCAAACACTGAGTAAACTTAATGGCATCCTAAACGTGGCCGTTGGACTTCTGTATTGTCCCACTAGTGCAACGATATTTGCAGCACGTCTGCCTGCATTGCACACTCAAACTCATTGTTACTAAGCCATTATACTAGCAAACACTGAGTAAACTTAGTGGCATCCTAAACGTGGCTGTTGGACTTCTGTATTGTCCCACTAGTGCAAAGATATTTGCAGCACGTCTGCCTGCATTGCACACATTTAAATTTATTGTTACTAAGCCATTATACTAGAAAACACTGAGTAAACTTAGTGGCATCCTAAACGTGGATGTTGGACTTCTGTATTGTCCCCCTAGAGCAAAGATATTTGCAGCACGTCTGCCTGCATTGCACACTCAAACAAATTGTTACTAAGCCATTATACTAGCAAACACTGAGTAAACTTAGTGGCACCCTAAACGTGGCTGCTGGACTTCTGTATGGTCCCACTATTGCAAAGATATTTGCAGCATGTCTGCCTGCATTGCACACTTAAACTCATTGTTACTAAGCCATTATACTAGCAAACACTGAGTAAACTTAGTGGCATCCTAAACGTGGCTGTTGGACTTCTGTATTGTCCCACTAGTGCAAAGATGTTTGCAGCACGTCTGCCTGCATTGCACACTCAAACTCAATGTTACTAAGCCATTAATCTAGCAAACACTGAGTAAACTTAATGGCATCCTAAACGTGGCTGTTGGACTTCTGTATTGTCCCACTAGTGCAACGATATTTGCAGCACGTCTGCCTGCATTGCACACTTAAACTCATTGTTACTAAGCCATTATACTAGCAAACACTGAGTAAACTTAGTGGCATCCTAAAAGTGGCTGTTGGACTTCTGTATTGTCCCACTAGTGCAAAGATATTTGCAGCACGTCTGCCTGAATTGCACACTCAAACTCATTGTTACTAAACCATTATACTAGCAAACACTGAGTAAACGTAGTGGCATCCTAAACGTGGCTATTGGACTTCAGTATTGTCCCACTAGTGCAAAGTAATTTGCAGCACGTCTGCCTGCATTGCACACTCAAACTCATTGTTACTAAGCCATTATACTAGCAAACACTGAGTAAACTTAGTGGCATCCTAAACCTAGCTGTTGGACTTCTGTAATGTCCCACTAGTGCTAAGATATTTGCAACATGTCTGCCTGCATTGCACACTCAAACTCATTGTTACTAAGCCATTATACTAGCAAACACTGAGTAAACTTAGTGGCATCCTAAACGTGGCTGTTGGACTTCTGTATTGTCCCACTAGTGCAAAGATATTTGCAGCACGTCTGCCTGCATTGCACACTCAAACCCATTGTTACTAAGCCATTATACTAGCAAACACTGAGTAAACTTAGTGGCATCCTAAAAGTGGCTGTTGGACTTCTGTATTGTCCCACTAGTGCAAAGATATTTGCAGCACGTCTGCCTGCATTGCACACTCAAACTCATTGTTACTAAGCCATTATACTAGCAAACACTGAGTAAACTTAGTGGCATCCTAATCGTGGCTGTTGGACTTCTGTATTGTCCCACTAGTGCAATGATATTTGCAGCACGTCTGCCTGCATTGCACACTCAAACTCATTGTTACTAAGCCATTATACTAGCAAACACTGAGTAAACTTAGTGGCTTCCTAAACGTGGCTGTTGGACTTCTGTATTGTCCTACTAGTGCAAAGATATTTGCAGCACGTCTGCCTGCATTGCACACTCAAACTCATTGTTACTAAGCCATTATACTAGCAAACACTGAGTAAACTTAGTGGCATCCTAAAAGTGGCTTGTAAACTTCTGTATTGTCCCACTAGTGCAAAGATATTGCAGCACGTCTGCCTGCATTGCACACTCAAACTCATTGTTACTAAGCCATTATACTAGCAAACACTGAGTAAACGTAGTGGCATCATAAACGTGGCTGTTGGATTTCTGTATTGTCCCACTAGTGCAAAGATATTTGCAGCATGTCTGCCTGCATTGCACACTCAAACTCATTGTTACTAAGCCATTATACTAGCAAACACTGAGTAAACTTAGTGGCATCCTAAAAGTGGCTGTTGGACTTCTGTATTGTCCCACTAGTGCAAAGATATTTGCAGCACGTCTGCCTGCATTGCACACTCAAACTCATTGTTACTAAGCCATTATACTAACAAACATTGAGTAAACTTAGTGGCATCCTAAACGTGGCTGTTGGACTTCTGTATTGTCCCACTAGTGCAAAGATATTTGCAGCACGTCTGCCTGCATTGCACACTCAAACTCATTGTTACTAAGCCATTATACTAGCAAACACTGAGTAAACTTAGTGGCATCCTAAACGTGGCTGTTGGACTTCTGTATTGTCCCACTAGTGCAAAGATATTTGCAGCACGTCTGCCTGCATTGCACACTCAAACTCAATGTTACTAAGCCATTATTCTAGCAAACACTGAGTAAACTTAATGGCATTCTAAACGTGGCTGTTGGACTTCTATATTGTCCCACTAGTGCAACGATATTTGCAGCACGTCTGCCTGCATTGCACACTCAAACTCATTGTTACTAAGCCATTATACTAGCAAACACTGAGTAAACTTAGTGGCATCCTAAACGTGGCTGTTTGACTTCTGTATTGTCCCACTAGTGCAAAGATATTTGCAGCACGTCTGCCTGCATTGCACACTCAAACTCATTGTTACTAAGCCATTATACTAACAAACATTGAGTAAACTTAGTGGCATCCTAAACGTGGCTGTTGGACTTCTGTATTGTCCCACTAGTGCAAAGATATTTGCAGCACGTCTGCCTGCATTGCACACTCAAACTCATTGTTACTAAGCCATTATACTAGCAAACACTGAGTAAACTTAGTGGCATCCTAAACGTGGCTGTTGGACTTCTGTATTGTCCCACTAGTGCAAAGATATTTGCAGCACGTCTGCCTGCATTGCACACTCAAACTCAATGTTACTAAGCCATTATTCTAGCAAACACTGAGTAAACTTAATGGCATCCTAAACGTGGCTGTTGGACTTCTATATTGTCCCACTAGTGCAACGATATTTGCAGCACGTCTGCCTGCATTGCACACTCAAACTCATTGTTACTAAGCCATTATACTAGCAAACACTGAGTAAACTTAGTGGCATCCTAAACGTGGCTGTTTGACTTCTGTATTGTCCCACTAGTGCAAAGATATTTGCAGCACGTCTGCCTGCATTGCACACTCAAACTCATTGTTACTAAGCCATTATACTAGCAAACACTGAGTAAACTTAGTGGCATCCTAAACGTGGCTGCTGGACTTCTGTATGGTCCCACTATTGCAAAGATATTTGCAGCACGTCTGCCTGCATTGCACACTCAAACTCATTGTTACTAAGCCATTATACAAGCAAACACTGAGTAAACTTAGTGGCATCCTAAACGTGGCTGTTGGACTTCTGTATTGTCCCACTAGTGCAAAGATATTTGCAGCACGTCTGCCTGCATTGCACACTCAAACTCATTGTTATTAAGCCATTATACTAGCAAACACTGAGTAAACTTAGTGGCATCCTAAACGTGGCTGTTGGACTTCTGTATGGTCCCACTAGTGCAAAGATATTTGCAGCACCTCTGCCTGCATTGCACAATCAAACTCATTGTTACTAAGCCATTATACTAGCAAACACTGAGTGAACTTAGTGGCATCCTAAACATGGCTATTGGACTTCTGTATAGTCCCACAAGTGCAAAGATATTTGCAGCATGTCTGCCTGCATTGCACACTCAAACTCATAGTTACTAAGCCATTATACTAGCAAACACTAAGGAAACATAGTGGCATCCTAAACGTGGCTGTTGGACTTCTGTATAGTCCCACTAATGCACAGATATTTGCAGCACGTCTGCCTGCATTGCACACTGAAACTCATTGTAGCTAAGCCATTATACTAGCAAACACTGAGGAAACTTAGTGGCATCCTAAACGTGGCTGTTGGACTTCTGTATAGTCCCACTGGTGCAAAGATATTTGCAGCACGTCTGCCTGCATTTCACACTCAAACTCATAGTTACTAAGCCATTATACTAGCAAACACTGAGGAAACTTAGTGGCATCCTAAACGTGGCTGTTGGACTTCTGTATAGTCCCACTAGTGCAAAGATATTTGCAGCACATCTGCTGCATTGCACACTCAAACTCATAGTTACTAAGCCATTATACTAGCAAACACTGAGGAAACTTAGAGGCATCCTAAACGTGGCTGTTGGACTTCTGTATAGTCCCACTAGTGCAAAGATATTTGCAGCACGTCTGCCTGCATTGCACACTCAATCTCATTGTTACTAAACCATTATACTAGCAAACACTCAGTGAACCTAGTGGCATCCTAAACGTGGCTGTTGGACTTCTGTATAGTCCCACTAGTGCAAAGATATTTGCAGCACGTCTGCCTGCATTGCACACTCAAACTCATAGTTACTACGCCATTATACTAGCAAACACTGAGGAAAATTAGTGGCATCATAAACGTGGCTGTTGGACTTCTGTATAGTCCACTAGTGCAAAGATATTTGCAGCACGTCTGCCTGCATTGCACACTCAAACTCATAGTTACTAAGCCATTATACTAGCAAACACTGAGGAAAATTAGTGGCATTCTAAACGTGGCTGTTGGACTTCTGTATAGGCAAACTAGTGCAAAGATATTTGCAGCACGTCTGCCTGCATTGCACACTCAAACTCATTGTTACTAAGCCATTTTACTAGCAAACACTCAGTGAACCTAGTGGCATCCTAAACGTGGCTGTTGGACTTCTGTATAGTCCACACTAGTGCAAAGATATTTGCAGCACGTCTGCCTGCAATGCACACTCAAACCCATTGTTACTAAGCCATTATACTAGCAAACACTGAGTGAACTTAGTGGCATCCTAAACGTGGCTATTGGACTTCTGTATAGTCCCACAAGTGCAAAGATATTTGCAGCATGTCTGCCTGCATTGCACACTCAAACTCATTGTTACTAAGCCCGTTATACTAGCAAACACTCAGTGAACCTAGTGGCATCCTAAACGTGGCTGTTGGACTTCTGTATAGTCCCACTAGTGCAAAGATATTTGCAGCACCTCTGCCTGCATTGCACAATCAAACTCATTGTTACTAAGCCATTATACTAGCAAACACTGAGTGAACTTAGTGGCATCCTAAACATGGCTATTGGACTTCTGTATAGTCCCACAAGTGCAAAGATATTTGCAGCATGTCTGCCTGCATTGCACACTCAAACTCATAGTTACTAAGCCATTATACTAGCAAACACTGAGGAAACATAGTGGCATCCTAAACGTGGCTGTTGGACTTCTGTATAGTCCCACTAGTGCACAGATATTTGCAGCACGTCTGCCTGCATTGCACACTCAAACTCATAGTTACTAAGCCATTATACTAGCAAACACTGAGGAAACTTAGTGGCATCCTAAACGTGGCTGTTGGACTTCTGTATAGTCCCACTAGTGCAAAGATATTTGCAGCACGTCTGCCTGCATTTCACACTCAAACTCATAGTTACTAAGCCATTATACTAGCAAACACTGAGGAAACTTAGTGGCATCCTAAACGTGGCTGTTGGACTTCTGTATAGTCCCACTAGTGCACAGATATTTGCAGCACGTCTGCCTCCATTGCACACTCAAACTCATTGTAGCTAAGCCATTAAACTAGCAAACACTGAGGAAACTTAGTGGCATCCTAAACGTGGCTGTTGGACTTCTGTATAGTCCCACTAGTGCAAAGATATTTGGAGCACGTCTGCCTGCATTGCACACTCAAACTCATAGTTACTAAGCCATTATACTAGCAAACACTGAGGAAACTTAGTGGCATCCTAAACGTGACTGTTGGACTTCTGTATAGTCCCACTAGTGCAAAGATCTTTGCAGCACGTCTGCCTGCATTGCACACTCAAACTCATTGTTACTAAGCCATTATACTAGCAAACACTCAGTGAACCTAGTGGCATCCTAAACGTGGCTGTTGGACTTCTGTATAGTCCCACTAGTGCAAAGATATTTGCAGCACCTCTGCCTGCATTGCACAATCAAACTCATTGTTACTAAGCCATTATACTAGCAAACACTGAGTGAACTTAGTGGCATCCTAAACATGGCTATTGGACTTCTGTATAGTCCCACAAGTGCAAAGATATTTGCAGCATGTCTGCCTGCATTGCACACTCAAACTCATAGTTACTAAGCCATTATACTAGCAAACACTAAGGAAACATAGTGGCATCCTAAACGTGGCTGTTGGACTTCTGTATAGTCCCACTAATGCACAGATATTTGCAGCACGTCTGCCTGCATTGCACACTGAAACTCATTGTAGCTAAGCCATTATACTAGCAAACACTGAGGAAACTTAGTGGCATCCTAAACGTGGCTGTTGGACTTCTGTATAGTCCCACTGGTGCAAAGATATTTGCAGCACGTCTGCCTGCATTTCACACTCAAACTCATAGTTACTAAGCCATTATACTAGCAAACACTGAGGAAACTTAGTGGCATCCTAAACGTGGCTGTTGGACTTCTGTATAGTCCCACTAGTGCAAAGATATTTGCAGCACATCTGCTGCATTGCACACTCAAACTCATAGTTACTAAGCCATTATACTAGCAAACACTGAGGAAACTTAGAGGCATCCTAAACGTGGCTGTTGGACTTCTGTATAGTCCCACTAGTGCAAAGATATTTGCAGCACGTCTGCCTGCATTGCACACTCAATCTCATTGTTACTAAACCATTATACTAGCAAACACTCAGTGAACCTAGTGGCATCCTAAACGTGGCTGTTGGACTTCTGTATAGTCCCACTAGTGCAAAGATATTTGCAGCACGTCTGCCTGCATTGCACACTCAAACTCATAGTTACTACGCCATTATACTAGCAAACACTGAGGAAAATTAGTGGCATCATAAACGTGGCTGTTGGACTTCTGTATAGTCCCACTAGTGCAAAGATATTTGCAGCACGTCTGCCTGCATTGCACACTCAAACTCATAGTTACTAAGCCATTATACTAGCAAACACTGAGGAAAATTAGTGGCATTCTAAACGTGGCTGTTGGACTTCTGTATAGGCAAACTAGTGCAAAGATATTTGCAGCACGTCTGCCTGCATTGCACACTCAAACTCATTGTTACTAAGCCATTTTACTAGCAAACACTCAGTGAACCTAGTGGCATCCTAAACGTGGCTGTTGGACTTCTGTATAGTCCCACTAGTGCAAAGATATTTGCAGCACGTCTGCCTGCAATGCACACTCAAACCCATTGTTACTAAGCCATTATACTAGCAAACACTGAGTGAACTTAGTGGCATCCTAAACGTGGCTATTGGACTTCTGTATAGTCCCACAAGTGCAAAGATATTTGCAGCATGTCTGCCTGCATTGCACACTCAAACTCATAGTTACTAAGCCATTATACTAGCAAACACTGAGGAAACTTAGTGGCATCCTAAACGTTGCTGTTGGACTTCTGTATAGTCCCACTAGTGCACAGATATTTGCAGCACGTCTGCCTGCATTGCACACTCAAACTCATTGTAGCTAAGCCATTTTACTAGCAAACACTGAGTGAACTTAGTGGCATCCTAAACGTGGCTATTGGACTTCTGTATAGTCCCACAAGTGCAAAGAAATTTGCAGCACGTCTGCCTGCATTGCACACTCAAACTCATTGTTACTAAGCCATTATACTAGCAAACACTCAGTGAACCTAGTGGCATCCTAAACGTGGCTGTTGGACTTCTGTATAGTCCCACTAGTGCAAAGATATTTGCAGCACCTCTGCCTGCATTGCACACTCAAACTCATTATAACTAAGCCATTATACTAGCAAACACTGAGTGTACTTAGTGGCATCCTAAACGTGGCTATTGGACTTCTGTATAGTCCCACTAGTGCAAAGATATTTGCAGCATGTCTGCCTGCATTGCACACTCAAACTCATAGTTACTAAGCCATTATACTAGCAAACACTGAGGAAACATAGTGGCATCCTAAACGTGGCTGTTGGACTCCTGTATAGTCCCACTAGTGCAAAGATATTTGCAGCACGTCTGCCTGCATTGCACACTCAAACTCATTGTTACTAAACCATTATACTAGCAAACACTCAGTGAACCTAGTGGCATCCTAAACGTAGCTGTTGGACTTCTGTATAGTCCCACTAGTGCAAAGATATTTGCAGCACGTCTGCCTGCATTGCACACTCAAACTCATAGTTACTACGCCATTATACTAGCAAACACTGAGGAAACTTAGTGGCATCCTAAACGTGGCTGTTGGACTTCTGTATAGTCCCACTAGTGCAAAGATATTTGCAGCACCTCTGCCTGCATTGCACAATCAAACTCATTGTTACTAAGCCATTATACTAGCAAACACTGAGTGAACTTAGTGGCATCCTAAACATGGCTATTGGACTTCTGTATAGTCCCACAAGTGCAAAGATTTTTGCAGCACGTCTGCCTGCATTGCACACTCAAACTCATAGTTACTAAGCCATTATACTAGCAAACACTGAGGAAACATAGTGGCATCCTAAATGTGGCTGTTGGACTTCTGTATAGTCCCAGTAGTGCACAGATATTTGCAGCACGTCTGCCTGCATTGCACACTGAAACTCATTGTAGCTAAGCCATTATACTAGCAAACACTGAGGAAACTTAGTGGCATCCTAAACGTGGCTGTTGGACTTCTGTATAGTCCCACTAGTGCAAAGATATTTGCAGCACGTCTGCCTGCATTTCACACTCAAACTCATAGTTACTAAGCCATTATACTAGCAAACACTGAGGAAACTTAGTGGCATCCTAAACGAGGCTGTTGGACTTCTGTATAGTCCCACTAGTGCAAAGATATTTGCAGCACGTCTGCCTGCATTGCACACTCAAACTCATTGTTACTAAACCATTATACTAGCAAACACTCAGTGAACCTAGTGGCATCCTAAACGTGGCTGTTGGACTTCTGTATAGTCCCACTAGTGCAAAGATATTTGCAGCACGTCTGCCTGCATTGCACACTCAAACTCATAGTTACTACGCCATTATACTAGCAAACATTGAGGAAACTTAGTGGCATCCTAAACGTGGCTGTTGGACTTCTGTATAGTCCCACTAGTGCAAAGATATTTGCAGCACGTCTGCCTGCATTGCACACTCAAACTCATAGTTACTAAGCCATTATACTAGCAAACACTGAGGAAAATTAGTGGCATTCTAAACGTGGCTGTTGGACTTCTGTATAGTCAAACTAGTGCAAAGATATTTGCAGCACGTCTGCCTGCATTGCACACTCAAACTCATTGTTACTAAGCCGTTTTACTAGCAAATACTCAGTGAACCTAAAGGCATCCTAAACGTGGCTGTTGGACTTCTGTATAGTCCCACTAGTGCAAAGATATTTGCAGCACCTCTGCCTGCATTGCACAATCAAACTCATTGTTACTAAGCCATTATACTAGCAAACACTGAGTGAACTTAGTGGCATCCTAAACATGGCTATTGGACTTCTGTATAGTCCCACAAGTGCAAAGATATTTGCAGCATGTCTGCCTGCATTGCACACTCAAACTCAAAATTACTAAGCCATTATACTAGCAAACACTGAGGAAACATAGTGGCATCCTAAATGTGGCTGTTGGACTTCTGTATAGTCCCACTAGTGCACAGATATTTGCAGCACGTCTGCCTGCATTGCACACTGAAACTCATTGTAGCTAAGCCATTATACTAGCAAACACTGAGGAAACTTAGTGGCATCCTAAACGTGGCTGTTAGACTTCTGTATAGTCCCACTAGTGCAAAGATATTTGCAGCACGTCTGCCTGCATTGCACACTCAAACTCATAGTTACTAAGCCATTATACTAGCAAACACTGAGGAAACTTAGTGGCATCCTAAACGTGGCTGTTGGACTTCTGTATAGTCCCACTAGTGCAAAGATATTTGCAGCACGTCTGCCTGCATTGCACACTCAAACTCATAGTTACTACGCCATTATACTAGCAAACACTGAGGAAACTTAGTGGCATCCTAAACGTGGCTGTTGGACTTCTGTATAGTCCCACTAGTGCAAAGATATTTGCAGCACGTCTGCCTGCATTGCACACTCAAACTCATAGTCACTAAGCCATTATACTAGCAAACACTGAGGAAAATTAGTGGCATTCTAAACGTGGCTGTTGGACTTCTGTATAGTCAAACTAGTGCAAAGATATTTGCAGCACGTCTGCCTGCATTGCACACTCAAACTCATTGTTACTAAGCCATTTTACTAGCAAACACTCAGTGAACCTAGTGGCATCCTAAACGTGGCTGTTGGACTTCTGTATAGTCCCACTAGTGCAAAGATATTTGCAGCACGTCTGCCTGCAATGCACACTCAAACTCATTGTTACTAAGCCATTATACTAGCAAACACTGAGTGAACTTAGTGGCATCCTAAACGTGGCTATTAGACTTCTGTATAGTCCCACAAGTGCAAAGATATTTGCAGCATGTCTGCCTGCATTGCACACTCAAACTCATAGTTACTAAGCCATTATACTAGCAAACACTGAGGAAACTTAGTGGCATCCTAAACGTTGCTGTTGGACTTCTGTATAGTCCCACTAGTGCACAGATATTTGCAGCACGTCTGCCTGCATTGCACACTCAAACTCATTGTAGCTAAGCCATTTTACTAGCAAACACTGAGTGAACTTAGTGGCATCCTAAACGTGGCTATTGGACTTCTGTATAGTCCCACAAGTGCAAAGAAATTTGCAGCACGTCTGCCTGCATTGCACACTCAAACTCATTGTTACTAAGCCATTATACTAGCAAACACTCAGTGAACCTAGTGGCATCCTAAACGTGGCTGTTGGACTTCTGTATAGTCCCACTAGTGCAAAGATATTTGCAGCACCTCTGCCTGCATTGCACACTCAAACTCATTATAACTAAGCCATTATACTAGCAAACACTGAGTGTACTTAGTGGCATCCTAAACGTGGCTATTGGACTTCTGTATAGTCCCACTAGTGCAAAGATATTTGCAGCATGTCTGCCTGCATTGCACACTCAAACTCATAGTTACTAAGCCATTATACTAGCAAACACTGAGTGAACTTAGTGGCATCCTAAACGTGGCTGTTGGACTTCTGTATAGTCCCACTAGTGCAAAGATATTTGCAGCATGTCTGCCTGCATTGCACACTCAAACTCATAGTTACTAAGCCATTATACTAGCAAACACTGAGTGAACTTAGTGGCATCCTAAACGTGGCTATTGGACTTCTGTATAGTCCCACAAGTGCAAAGATATTTGCAGCACGTCTGCCTGCATTGCACACTCCAACTCATTGTTACTTACTAAGACATTATAATACCAAAAATTGAGTAAACTTAGTGGCATACAAGAAGTGGCTGTTGTACTCCATTAGTGCCCCACTGGTGCAAATCTATGTGCAGCTTCTCTGCAGGACACCCTCCTGCTCTGTTTTTAATAAGTTATAATGATAGCAAAAAATACTGCCATTTAGTGGCGTCATAGAACTGGATGTTGTATTCCATTATTGTCCCACTGGTGCCAAGCTATTTCTAGCACTTCTGCATGACACCCTCATGCACATTTTGCTACGCTAATGTTATAGCAAACTCAGGGAATTCATTGCTGCATTTGATAATTCGGAGGGATAGAAAGTGAGGCTTCCTTTTAGCTTTTCCTTCTGTTCATAGAAAGCATCTCCAAGTTCACACCCGAAGAGCAATTATTCCTCCACGTGTAAGTGTGGAGAGGCAGCTAGTGCGCATGCGTGTGCCGATTTACCCCAGCTGCAGCCTAACTACAGTGTTTCACCTAGTGAGTATGCTCAGCCTGACTGTGCCATTCCTGACGCTAAGTCTTCATTTCGGGATACAGCGCATGCTCCCACACTTAGTGTGAAAAGCCTCTTTGCACAGGTACTTGCATTCCGTGCCTTGTCTAAGTCCTGGTTTGTGCCGAGACACCATGCTAAAGCTGATAGTCTTTTTTCAGACACTCTATTTCATGCAACTGACCATGCTCAGGCACTTACTGCATCAGAAACTAGGTCCGGTAATGAACTCTTTGGCCCTGCCCCTGATGTGGGGGGGCCCATATAGACCACAGGGCATCAGGTGTCCTGACGATGTGGCCAGGCCACTCCCAAATGGCTTGCAGAGGCCCGCCCCTATGACTTGTCACCTCATTATTGATGGTCAGACGATGACTGGTGAGGTGTTTGTGTCGTGGCAGCCATGAGGTCATTATTGAAGTTGCGGTTCCAAATAGGACGCTAGTTATGCCACTCATGACGTGTCACTCTGCTTTTGTCTCCAGGAGGTGCATTGTGGTCCACCCTGGTTTGGGGCGGACCCAGGTTATAAAACGGGCTGGAGCCAACAAGGAGGTGCGCAGTCTTCTATTATGCTCCGAAAGAGCACACCTCCATGTGTTGAACCCATTGCGGCTTTAGGCCAGAGGTAGGCAGGGATAGGGCGTCGATGCAGGCCGCCACCACAGTTGGTAACGCAGAACGGTTAAGACCAGCTCCTGTCCTACAAGTCCTGCTTGTGCAGCCCAGTGGCATTAACAGGCCTGCTGCTTCTGATGCGCCTGCTGTCCACAGGTGTGGCCCCAATGCACACGGTCAGCGTACTCAATGGCCCCTGTGATGTTAACAGGGAGTTCCTGGGCTGGGTGGGCGTGTGGACCCTGTGACGCTATCAGGGCTCCCAGTCTCAAGATCTGCGTGGCGTCTAACTCGGTTCAGGCAACTATTAGTTTCATAGCCACACAGATCTGTATCCTCCACCTAACCTTCCATTTGCCAACCTCTCCTTTTCCATCTGGGAGCACGGTGGACATTGACTGCTGATGGGGATTTATTCCTTTCTCTTTCTTTTCTTATTAATTTTCGTTATATACCGGTAACATAGTATATACCACCTTATCCAAATTTGCCAGTCCCACCGTAACAGATGGTGTTTCTTCATCAAATGTTACTTTTGCTTAACCACCAAACCCACGGACAAAAACTTTTTCCCCTTTCCAACACACCTGTTCACCTTTCCACCAGCATTTGTCCTTTTTCAACTCATTTGGTATATGACCAAAAGTGCAACTCTGCAGGGACACCGTACTCAATGCCATCTCAGCACAGCAGCCAGCCCTCGGTCCCTCAGATGTGGACAAGTAAAAGCCCATTTCCTCCTATCCATGACAAAGTGTTGAGATTCACTCTGTGCAGCACTGGTGTTTACTGATAAAAGCAGATCTAAGAATCCGTACCACCTTCTGCAGATACTCCTGTATACGTCCCTTTTAGAGTTGAGCGCGGTTCGAGGTTCGTGGTTCTCCAGTTCGCGGCTCGAGTGATTTTGGGAGCTGTTCTAGATCGAACTAGAACTCGAGCTTTTTTGCAAAAGCTCGATAGTTCTAGATACATTCGAGGACGGTTCTAGCAGCAAAACCCAGCTAATTCCTAGCTGGCTTTCCGCTGTAATAGTGTAAGTCACTCTGTGACTCACACTATTATGAAATTTCAGTGTATGGTGTGCGGGAACAGCGCATTCAGATCACTGCTGTATGGATAATGGCGATCACCATTTTTTTTTTTTTCCTTGTCTTCCTTCCCTAAGTGCGCGCGTGTAGTGGGGAGGGCCAGCATGTCAGCCAATCCCAGACACACACACAGCTAAGTGGACTTTTAGCCAGAGAAGCAACGGCATGTGTGATAGGATGTCCATGTCACATGTCCCTGCATTATAAAACCGGACATTTTCCTCCAGGACGCCATTATCTCTTCTGCGTCCTTGGTGTCAGACATCACTTGGGCAGCTCCGTCCTGAGTCCTATCGCCGATACTGCTGTATGCGCTCCATACACAGCGCTGGACAGCTTAGGGATAGCACTTTCTATCAGTCCTTTTAAGGGCTCATACGGGCAGGGTCAGAGCCATAGGTGACAGGTCCTGAAAACAGAGTTTAACAGCTACACAAGATGACAGCGTCTGTGTAGCTAAGGTCAGGGATTTCCTTGCTGCATTTCCCCATTAGGAGGGATAGAAAGGCAGGCTTCCATTCCTCTACCCAGAGACCCACAACCCTGGCACTGTACCCTCCTGTCCTTTGCACACTCCAACTCATTGTTACTAAGCCATTATACTAGCAAACACTGAGTGTGCCTAGTGGCATCCTAAACGTGGCTATTGGACTTCTGTTTAGTCCCACTAGTGCAAAGATATTTGCAGCACCTCTGCCTGCATTGCACACTCCAACTCATTATAACTAAGCCATTATACTAGCAAACACTGAGTGTACCTAGTGGCATCCTAAATGTGGCTATTGGACTTCTGTATAGTCCCACTAGTGCAAAGATATTTGCAGCACCTCTACCTGCATTGCACACTCCAACTCATTGTAGCTAAGCCATTATACTAGCAAACACTGAGTGTACCTAGTGGCATCCTAAACGTGGCTATTGGACTTCTGTTTAGTCCCACTAGTGCAAAGATATTTGCAGCACCTCTGCCTGCATTGCACACTCCAACTCATTATAACTAAGCCATTATACTAGCAAACACTGAGTGAACTTAGTGGCATCCTAAACGTGGCTATTGGACTTCTGTATAGTCCCACTAGTGCAAAGATATTTGCAGCACCTCTACCTGCATTGCACACTCCAACTCATTGTAGCTAAGTCATTATACTAGCAAACACTGAGTGTACCTAGTGGCATCATAAACATGGCTATTGGACTTCTGTTTAGTCCCACTAGTGCAAAGATATTTGCAGCACCTCTACCTGCATTGCACACTCCAACTCATTGTAGCTAAGTCATTATACTAGCAAACACTGAGTGTACCTAGTGGCATCCTAAACATGGCTATTGGACTTCTGTTTAGTCCCACTAGTGCAAAGATATTTGCAGCACCTCTGCCTGCATTGCACACTCCAACTCATTATAACTAAGCCATTATACTAGCAATTTATGCTGCCAGTTTAAGGGCCGTAGTTGCATTGTCAGGGATATTTATTCTTTATTATTCTGCTGTTAATAAAGCTAGACCACCGCTGCAATCTACACCACCTCTCAATTTTTACTACCACATTTTCAGTGCACAATCTTGTCGCAATCAACATGAGTGGCAAAATGACAGATGCTGGTGGAAAGGGGAAGAGGCGTGGTGGAAAAGGAAAAAAAGGGTTTGTCCGTGGGGAAGGTGGCAAAGCTCCATTATCATCTGCTGAAGATAGACCATCTACCAGCAAAAGTAAGATGTCTACTACATACCGTGGACAATCCGATGTGCTCCCTTTTTTACGGACATGAACAACAGGAACAAAGCTAGATGATAGCCAAAAAAGGAAAATGCTTGAATGGATCTCAAGTGGTCCAACAAGTGCCCTCACAGCCACTTCAAGTACCGCATCCAAAAAACACCAGTCCTCTGAGTTGTCATCCCAATCAAACTTGCTTTCTCCCAGCTCTGAAGTCTCCATCAGCCGTGCACAGTATGGTGGAACTGAGATGGCTGAGTCTGCAGAGCTGTTCAGTCACACTATAGCCTGGGAATCAGAGGTCTGCTCCCAAGCTACAGTGAGTACAGACCAGGAAATGGTCTGCAGTGATGCCCAGAACCTTTGTGACTCTGATTCAGGCCATGAGGACCAAGTTTCTGAGCGTAATGTTGAACCTTTGTCACAAACTGTAACACCTGTGGTTATAGACAATGAGGAACATACTGATGACGATGAGACCCAGATACCAGATTGGGATGACAGCTTAAATATTCGGTCAGGGCAAGAAGAGGCTCGGTCTGAGGGGGAGGGGAGTGCAAACACAACAATTGATGATGAAGTTCTAGATCCCACCTACTGTCAACCCCCAGTCAGGCACTCGAGGAGGTCAACAGAGGCGGTGAAAGAGGATGCAACCGAAGACGAAGTTACCTTGCGCCTTCCTGGACAGAGTCGGAGCACTGGTAGCACGTCTACAACTGCATCATCAGCCACCACTCTGCCTCTGAGCACTAGTCAGGGGGGCTCAGCAGGTCGCATGCCCTCTAAGCCTTGCCTAGCCTGGTCCTTTTTTGACATAGAAAAAGATCGCCCAAATTATGTGATGTGTAAAATTTGTCGTGATTCTGTTAGTAGAGGTCAAAAACTCAGCAGTTTGACAACTTCTTCCATGAATCGTCACATGAATAAATATCATCGGTCCCGGTGGGAAGCTCACCGTGCTGCAATGCGGCCTAGCGGAGCGAACCATCCACGGCCTGCCCCTTCCAGTGCATCCGCGCGCTCTTCATCTTCTAGGACTGTGGGGACAGCTGTCACACCTGGTTTTCCACGCACAACTTCCACCACTGTAACCGCAACAGGCAGTTTGCATGGTAGGTCGTCAGTTGGTTTGGAAGGGGAAACAAGTGAGTGTGTACAGCTCTCTCAGACATCGATAGCACCAACGTTGGATGAAGGCAACATCACAGCTTCCTTGAGAAACTCTGTGTGTGAACGGGTGCATTTCACCACCGATACTTGGACCAGTAAGCATGGACAGGGGCGTTACATGTCGCTGACTGGGCACTGGGTAACTATGGTGATAGATGGTGAAGGGTCTGCTGCACAAGTCTTGCCGTCCCCACGACTTGTGTGTCAATCCTCTGTCTGTCCAAGTTCCGCCACTGCTTCTGCCTCCTCCACCTCATCTGGGTCCTCCACCTCCGCCCCAAGCCTGCCTGGTTAGGCCACCAGCGTTCTCACTGCGCAGAAGGAATCACGCACCCCTCATTACTATGCTGGCAGCAGAGCGCAATGGCATCAGGCGGTCTTTAGCTTGACATGTCTTGGGAATAAGAGTCACACAGCTGAGGAGTTGTGGTCAGCTCTGCGGTCCGAGTTTAATAAATGGTTGTCTCCACTCAACCAGCAGCCAGGGAAGGTCGGGTGCGACAATGATGCAAACCAGTCTGCGACCCTTCTTCAGGGCAATGTGGCACACGTGCCTTGTATGGCTCACGTGTTGAACCTTGTTGTCCAGCAATTCTTAACACACTATCCCGGCCTAGATGGCCTTCTGACCAGGGCACGAAAACTGTCTGCTCACTTCCGCCGTTCAACCGCAGCAGCTGAGTGACTTGCATCTCTCCAGAAGTCTTTCGGCCTGCCGGTTCATCGCCTGAAATGCGATGTGGCGACACGCTGGAATTCGACTCTCCACATGTTACAGCGACTGTGGCAGCACCGCCGAGCCCTGGTGCAATACGTCATGACGTATAGCCTGGGCCAACGAGATGCAGAGGTGGGGCAGATCACCCTGATGGAGTGGTCTCAGATCAAGGACCTATGCACCCTTCTGCATAGTTTCAACATGGCGACGAATATGTTTAGCGCTGACAATGCCATTATCAGCATGACAATTCCAGTCATTTACATGCTGGAGCACACGCTAAACACTATTCAGAGTCAGGGGGTGGGACAACAGGAAGGGGAGGAACTACAGGAGGATTCATATGCGCAACGGACAACAACATCACCAAGGTCCAGACGTTCATCATCACCAACGCAGCAGGCATGGGACCATGGGGGACAGGGATCAACAAGGGCGCATAGTAGCAGGCAAAATGTTGAGGAAGGTGCAGGAGAATATGAAGAAATGGAGGACGAACTGTCCATGGACATGGAAGACTCAGCAGATGAGGGAGACCTTGGTCAAATTTCAGTTGAAAGAGGTTGGGGGGAGATGTCAGAGGAAGAAAGAACGGGTAGCACCTCTATGCCACAAACACAGCGTGGACTTGGTCCGCATGGCTGCGCAAGACACATGAGTGCCTTCTTGTTGCACTACCTCCAACATGACCCTCGTATTGTCAAAATTAGAAGTGATGATGACTACTGGATTGCCACACTATTAGATCCCCGGTACAAGTCCAAATTTTGTGACATAATTCCAGCCATAGAAAGGGACGCACGTATGCAGGAGTATCAGCAGAAGCTGTTACTCGATCTTAGCTCGGCTTTTCCACCAAACAACCGTGCAGGTGCAGGGAGTGATTCTCCCAGTTGTAACTTGACAAACATGGGACGGTCTCGTCATCTTCAACAGTCTACCCGTACCAGTAGGACTGTATCTGGTGCTGGTAACAGCAATTTTATGGAATCTTTTCATAATTTTTTTAGACCCTACTATGCAAGGCCACCAGAGACAACAAGTCTGACACATAGTCAACGGCTGGAGAGGATCATACAGGAGTATCTCCAAATGAACATCGATGCCATTACTTTGCAAATGGAGCCTTGCTCATTTTGGGATTCAAATCTAGAAAAATGGCCAGAGCTCTCCAGTTACGCCTTGGAGATTTTGTCGTGTCCAGCTGCCAGCGTTGTCTCTGAACGTGTCTTCAGTGCTGCTGGGTGTGTGCTGACAGATAAGCGCACGCGTCTGTCCAGTGACAATGTGGACAGACTAACGCTCATCAAAATGAACAAGTCATGGATCCACCAGGAATTTACTACCCCTGTTTCATCCTGGGGAGAGTAAATGCTTGTGGATTTGGAATGTGCTTGATGCAAATCTAGCTGTGAAGTGTACAACTAGGGCACAAGTGCTGCCACTGAATGGGTGGGTGTGTGTGGGGCACAATTTTTGGAAAAAAAGGGAGACTCCGCTTGGAGTAACCCTTGATTGCTGTGTTTTTTTAAAATGATCCAAGATGAACAGAGCTGGGATCAGGAAAGACTTTGCTACCTAACCCGGTGTCATCCTGGGGACGGTTAAGAATAGCGTATTTTTGAATGTGCTTGATGCAAATCAAAACATCCTGTTTGCAACTGGAGTACAAGTGCTGCCACTGATAAGGTGTCTGTGTGGCCCAATTTTTTGAAAAAAGGGAGACTCCGCTTGGAGTAACCCTTACTTACATTGTTTTTAAAAGGAGCCAAGATGAACAAGTCATGGTTCAGCAACGACTTTGCTACCTACCCCGGTGTCATCCTGGGGACGGTTAAGTATGGCGTATTTTTGAATGTGCTTGATGCAAATCTAGCTGATAAGTGTACAACTGGGGCACAACTGCTGCCACTAAAGGGGTGGGTGTGTGTGGGGCACAATTTTTGGAAAAAAGGGAGACTCCGCTTGGAGTAACCCTTGCTTACATTGTTTTTAAAAGAAGCCAAGATGAACAGAGCTGGAATCAGGAAAGACTTTGCTACCTACCCCGGTGTCATCCTGGGGACGGTTAATTATGGCGTCTTTTTGAATGTGCTTGATGCAAATCTAGCTGTGAAGTGTACAACCGGGGCACAACTGCTACCACTGAATGGGTGGGTGTGTGTGGGGCCCAATTTTTGGAAAAAAAGGGAGACTCCGCTTGGAGTAACCCTTGCTTACAGTGTTTTTAAAAAGGAGCCAAAATGAACAGAACTGGGATCAGGAAAGACTTTGCTACATACCCCGGTGTCATCCTGGGGACGGTTATTTATGGCGTATTTTTGAATGTGCTTGATGCAAATCTAGCTGTGAAGTGTACAACTGGGGCACAACTGCTGCCACTGAATGGGTGGGTGTGTGTGGGGCCCAATTTTTGGAAAAAAAGAGAGACTCCGCTTGGAGTAACCCTTGATTGCTGTGTTTTTTTAAAATGATCCAAGATGAACAGAGCTGGGATCAGGAAAGACTTTGCTACCTACCCCGGTGTCATCCTGGGGACGGTTAAGAATAGCGTATTTTTGAATGTGCTTGATGCAAATCAAAACATCCTGTTTGCAACTGGGGCACAAGTGCTGCCACTGATAAGGTGTCTGTATGGCACAATTTTTTGAAAAAAGGGAGACTCCGCTTGGAGTAACCCTTACTTACATTGTTTATAAAAAGGAGCCAAGATTAACAAGTCATGGTTCAGCAAAGACTTTGCTACCTACCCCGGTGTCATCCTGGGGACGGTTAAGTATGGCGTATTTTTGAATGTGCTTGATGCAAATCTAGCTGTGAAGTGTACAACTGGGGCACAACTGCTGCCGCTAAAGGGGTGGGTGTGTGTGGGGCACAATTTTTGGAAAAAAGGGAGACTCCGCTTGGAGTAACCCTTGCTTACATTGTTTTTAAAAGAAGCCAAGATGAACAGAGCTGGGAACAGGAAAGACTTTGCTACCTACCCCGGTGTCATCCTGGGGACGGTTAATTATGGCGTATTTTTGAATGTGCTTGATGCAAATCTAGCTGTGAAGTGTACAACTGGGGCACAACTGCTGCCACTGAATGGGTGGGTGTGTGTGGGGCCCAATTTTTGGAAAAAAAGGGAGACTCCGCTTGGAGTAACCCTTGCTTACAGTGTTTTTAAAAAGGAGCCAAGATGAACAGAGCTGGGATCAGGAAAGACTTTGCTACATACCCCGGTGTCATCCTGGGGACGGTTAATTATGGCGTATTTTTGAATGTGCTTGATGCAAATCTAGCTGTGAAGTGTACAACTGGGGCACAACTGCTGCCACTGAATGGGGGGGTGTGTGTGGGGCCCAATTTTTGGAAAAAAAGAGAGACTCCGCTTGGAGTAACCCTTGATTGCTGTGTTTTTTTAAAATGATCCAAGATGAACAGAGCTGGGATCAGGAAAGACTTTGCTACCTACCCAGGTGTCATCCTGGGGACGGTTAAGAATAGCGTATTTTTGAATGTGCTTGATGCAAATAAAAACATCCTGTTTGCAACTAGGGCACAAGTGCTGCCACTGAATGGGTGGGTGTGTGTGGGGCCCAATTTTTGGAAAAAAAAGGGAGATTCCGCTTGGAGTAACCCTTGCTTACAGTGTTTTTAAAAAGGAGCCAAGATGAACAGAGCTGGGATCAGGAAAGACTTTGCTACCTACCCCGGTGTCATCCTGGGGACGGTTAAGTATGGCTTATTTTTGAATGTGCTTGATGCAAATCTAGCTGTGAAGTGTACAACTAGGGCACAAGTGCTGCCACTGAATGGGTGGGGGGCACAATTTTTGGAAAAAAGGGAGACTCCGCTTGGAGTCACCTTGCAGTGTTTTACATGATTTTAGAAGGGCGTGCCATGCCTATATCTGTGTGTCCTCCTCTTTTTCCTTGTCCAGCTGTTTTGTTTTCGCATGAGTATATGTCCTTTTCACTTTCCCATGTGTTTGTGTTGTGTTGTGAGTTGTTTGTCACCTTTTGGACACCTTTGAGGGTGTTTTCTAGGTGTTTTTATGTGTTTGTGAATGCCTGCCATTGTTTCCTATGCAGTTCGAGTTCGGTTCGTCGAACGTTCGACGGACCGAACTCGAACGGGACCTCCGTTCGACGAACCGACCTCGAGCCGAACGGGACCGGTTTGCTCATCTCTAGTCACTTTCTATGGCAGGAATTATTTAGCCAAATTTGGTCTTGTACCGAGGATCTAACAGTGTGGCAACCCAGTAGTTAGCATTACTTCGAATTCGTACAATCCGAGGGTCATGTTGTAGGTAGTGCAGCAAAAAGGCGCTCATGTGTCTTGTGCATTCAGGAGGACCAAGTCCTTGGTTTGTTGGTGGCAGAGAGGTGAGAATCGTGCCTCCTTCCTCTGCCCTCTCCCCCCAACCTCGCACAACCGAAATGTGAGCAAGCTCTCACTCATCTGCTGAGTCTTCCATGTCCATCGCAAGTTCGTCCTCCATTTCTTCATGGGCTCCTGCACCTTCCTCAACAATTTTTGCTGATACTATGCGCCCTTGTTAATCCCTATCCCCCACCATGACTGCCGCCTAGGTGCCGCTCACCGTATGGACCTTGTACATCTTATTATCCCTTCTGCATATGACTCCTCCTGTACTTCCTCCCCTTCCTCTTGGACCAACACCTGACTCCGAATAATGCTTACAGTGTGCTCCATCTTGTAGATGACCAGAATTGTCACGCTGAGAATGGCATCGCTAGTGCTAAACATCTTCGTCGACATTTGTAAACTGTGTAGAAGGGTGCATAGGTCCTTGATCTGACACCATTCCAGCAGCGTGATCTGCACCACCTCTGGATCAAGTTAGCCCAGGGTATACGTCATACCGTATTTCAGCAGGGCTCTGCGGTGCTGCCACAGACGCTGCAACATGTGCAGATTCCAATTCCTGCGTGTCGGAACATCGCATTTCCGGCGTTTAACCGCCAGACCCTAAGACTTCAGGAGCGATGAAAGTTGGTGAGCTGCTGGGTGCGAAGGATGAAAGTGAGCACATAGCAGCGTGCCCGCTGCACAATGCCATGTAGGCCAGGATGGTATTTTAAAAATTGCTGGAGAATCAGATTCAACACGTGAGCCATACAAGGCACGTGTGTCACATTGCCCTGACGATGGCCCGCAGCCAGGTTTGCATCATTGCCGCACACGGCTGTTAAGTCACCAACGTAGTCCACTCAATCAATTTGTACTCCGGTCGCCAGGTGACAACGTGTTCCTTTTGTGTATAGTGCTGATGATGGGAAAGGAGTCCATGATCAACTTGGGCCCTGTGTAATTCCAAATCACTGTATAACGGTTAAAGGGTTTCAGGGTTCTGGGTGTCCAGCTTGGTGAGTGGCTTGCCTCTAGCCTATCCTTTACAGCCCATCTGAGTGTGTCAATCCAGGCAGGCATTACACCGTGCCCTCTGCAGAAGGCCATGTAGGCCGGGATAGTGTTTTAAAAATTGCTGGACAACCAGGTTCAACACGTGAGCCATACAAGGCACGTGTGTCACATTGCCCTGAAGAAGGGTCGCAGACTGGTTTGCATCATTGTCGCACCCGACCTTCCCTGGCTGCTGGTTGAGTGGAGACAACCATTGATGAAACTCGGTCTCACTCTCCAGAGCTAACCGTCCACAATTCCTCAGTGGTGTCTCACATTTCCCCTACATTTCAAAGTAAACATTTGACTGCCTGATGGCCTTGAGCTCTGCTGCCAGCATAGTAAGGAGGTGTGTGGGATTCCTTGGGCGCAGTTACAAGGAAGGGTGGCCTGACCACACAGGGTTTGGGCCGAGGTGGAGGACCCACACGAGGTTGAGGAGGCAGAAGCAGTGGAGGAACTTGTACATACAGAGGAAGGATTGACACACAAGTCGTGGGGACGGCAAGACTTGTACTGCAAACCCTTCTCCATCTCTCACCATAGTTACCCAGTGCCCAGTCAGCGACATGTAACGCCACTATCCATGCTTACTGGTCCAAGTATCTGTGGTGAAATGCACCCTGTCACACACAGACTTTCTCAAGGAAGCGGTGATGATGTGTGCAATATGCTGGTGTAGCGCGGCACAACTTTCTTGGAGAAGGAGTGGCGACTGGACATCGGCTCTTGGGGCATTGTGATGGGCATAAGGTCTCGAAAATCCTCTTTAAAAATTTTTAGAAAGACAGCATTTCTGTACCCAACCGTTTGCAGATGCTGAAAGAAAACCTCTAAGTCATGTCATGCCCTTCGAAAATTATGTAAAACACAGCGAGGGGAGTCCAACCACAGTCTCCCTCGTTGCCACTAATTGGGCCACACACACCCCACTTGACTGGCATCGGTTGACCCCCCTTTTGAAAAAGAAAAAGATGCTTTGCATGAAGCACTCTCAAAAATACACGTGCCTTTCCCGTCCCCTGGCTGACCCAGGGGAAGAAAAGTCCTCTGAGAGCCATGACTTGTTCATCTTGGTTCTTTTAGAAACACAGCGAGGGGACTCCAACCACAGTCTCCCTCGTTGCCACTAATCGGGCCACACACACCCCACTTGACTGGCATCGGTTGACCCCCTTTTGAAAAAGAAAAAGATGCTTTGCATGAAGCACTCTCAAAAATACGCATGCTTTTCCCGTCCCCTGGCTGACCCAGGGGAAGAAAAGTCCTCTGAGAGCCATGACTTGTTCATCTTGGTTCTTTTAGAAACACAGCGAGGGGACTCCAACCACAGTCTCCCTCGTTGCCACTAATTGGGCCACACACACCCCACTTGACTGGCATCGGTTGACCCCCCTGAGGGTGTTTTCTAGGTGTTTTTATGTGTTTGTGATTGCCTGCCATTGTTTCCTATGCAGTTCAAGTTTGGTTCATCGAACGTTCGACGAACCGAACTCGAACGGGACCTCCGTTCGGCAAACCGACCTCGAGCCGAACCGCGACCGGTTCGCTCATCTCTAACTGTATATCAATTTCACCCTAAATTTGCCTTTTTAAAACCATTCAGCTACTAGCCTCCCCAACATTTTTCACCATGGCTGGTTTCACCATGATAGTGAGAATCCCCTGATGAAGCCAGTCATGGTGAAACATGTTGGAGAGTCTAGTAGTTGAATGGTTTTAAAAAGGCAGATTTAGGGTGAAATTGATATATAATATAGTAGGATACTAATTTATAAATAGGTTACTATAGTGAACTTCAGTCCGAGCCCAAATGATTCACCTCTTCTGAGATGACACAATCTTTCATCCTATCTGCCATCTTGTAAAGTTGGTAATTTAATTTGAATAATAATAAAAGTTCATTTTTAATGATCCTTAGTTAGGGTATCTCACGTTGCGTTTGACAAATTGTGTTTAATTCAATTCACCCTACACTGATCGGGGTAACAGATTGAGATTTAGTGTGTACTTGAAATATAAGACATACTCCAAAAATAGTCCCTAGATACAGTCAGGGCCGGCATTATGGGGAGTCAAACTGCACAATTTCTCAGGGCCTCTATTTTCTTAAGGACCTGAGCAGATGTATTCCAAGGTGAAGATTGTTTAATGACCTTTGATGACTTCATAGTCATGTGACATGATGTATTCAAAGGTCTCTTTAATTCCAGTGGCCTAAAAGGCCTGAAAAGGAGAAGGCTGGTATGCAAGACTGGCAATAAGGGGAAGAGCGAGCAAGCTGGGCAATTTCACAGGACCCCTATTCTCCTAGGGGCCCCAGGGGCATGTTGATAACACTGCTTAAGGACTTTTTTGACATCACATCATGTAACTTGGTTGTCACCAAAGATCTCTTAATTGTAAGAGTCTAAGGGCGTCTTTGCACGTTGCAACATCGCACATGCGATGTCGGTGGGGTCAAATCGAAAGTGACGCACATCCGGCGTCACTTTCGACATCGTTGTGTGTAAATCCTAGATGATACGATTAACGAGCGCAAAAGCGTCGTTATCGTATCATCGGTGCAGGCTCCGACTTTTTCATAATTACGCTGCCGCGACAGGAACGATGCTGTTCCTCGTTCCTGCGGCAGCACATATTGCTGTGTGTAAAGCCGCAGGAGCGAGGAACATTTCCTTACCTGCCGCCGGCGGCTATACGGAAGGAAAGAGGTGGGAGGGATGTTTACATCCTGCTCATCTCCGCCCCTCCGCCGCTATTGGCCGCCTGCCGTGTGATGTCGCTATGACGCCGCACGACCCGCCCCCTTAGGAAGGAGGCAGATTGCCGGCCAGAGCGACGTCGCAGGGCAGGTGAGTGCATGTGAAGCTGGCGTAGCGATAATTTTCGCTACGCCAGCTATCACAAGATATCGTACCTGCGACGGGGCCGGGGACTATCGCGTGCGACATCGCAGCATCGGCTTGCAATGTCGCAACGTGCAAAGCCCGCCTAAAGCTGAAGAGGAGACAGGCTGATATGGATGTGCAGTGTGTGTATGTGGATGGATGGATGGATGGATAGATGGATGGATAGATGGACTGAGGGACAGATTTTCTTGCAAACGAAATCTTCTGTCCAAATTAGAGTGAACCGCCAAATTGAAATTCCTACAGATTCACTTATCATTAAGATTTTACTTAAGAGACTTTACAAATTCTGTAAATTGTTCTTTGGTGGCTCTCATTATATAAAGTGTCCCTGACCTCACATTCCAGCAAACACTCGCGGTATAGACTGATCCTGTCGGATCTTGTGGAGGAGAAAAAAAGAGTGCAATTACAATTGAATTATCGTGAGATCTTGCACTAACAAACTTGATTTTAAGAAGATTGTCTCTATCACAGGAAATCGTGGAAATGGGACATTTGTGCTGCCGAGCATTATAGAAACTACCTGAGAGCATGGGAATACTACATTAGAGTGCTGGCAACGTGTGTTATATTTGCACCTCCTTCGGAAATCTTCTTGATATTTGGTTTTATTAGTCACATTTAAAAAAAATCCTTACTGGTGCTATATTTTTTATCTGTTACAGAGCTTCAAATTGTGTCTGTAACTGTCACAATTCTATTGTGCAGAACATTCTGTATTGTTCTGCTATGCTCTCCTGCAGAGCTGGTATATTTGTCCTATGGTGCAGAGCATTTTGCAGGATGAATACTCTGCTGGTTGTTTCACAGCACTGAGTTGCAACCTCGCAGATGGTTCTTGTTCCCGGTGATTGCTCTACTTCTTTAGGGAATGTGTTAGCTCAGGACGCTGCCAGTAGTACTTCCTTTGTACAGTTGTGCTGTTGGCTCCCGTGGTGCTCAGTGTTCAGATCTTGGTCTCTTGACTCCAGACTGCTTTTTAAGTTTCTCTGCCTGTCAGTCTGATATAGCGCCTCACAACCAGCTCTACCCTCACCTACTCTATCCACACCCATCACTTGTAGACTGTCAGCCCTCGCGGGCAAGGACCTCTATCCTCCTGTACCTGTCTGTGCCTTGTATTGTTTATGATTATTGTATTTGTCCCTATTATGTATACCCCTTTCACATGTAAAGCGCCATGGAATAAATGGCACTATGATAATAAATAATAATAATAATTTATTCAGATCATGAAAAATGTTGTGAAAGGTATGCTGTAAATTCATATGCTCTCACCAGGAATGGATGCTGGAGCACTATATCAGAAAAGCAGAGCTCTGACTGCTACAATATGGCAATATATTAAGCAAACATTTTGCAATCAATTAAGAAGATACAAAAGAAGTATTGATAGGTGGAGAATATTTTTAAACTGTATTATTCTCTTAAATTTGGTTTTAATTATTTAACTTTCCACATAATTTATAGCATAACTGAACTTTTTAAAATAGAATTATTGATCAAATTTTGAATCCTTTTCTCCTAAAAAATATGCTGCAGTACTGATTTAATGACCTGTTCAAGCTCCTTTATAATATGCTTTCATCTGCCGCTCACGTTTATATGAAGCGGCTATACGTTTCATTCAAACAATCTGGGTATGGAACTTTCCATCTCTGAGCTTATCAGCACACTTCCTTGCCAAAATTAATTTAAGGCAGATTTGCTCATATTTTACCAGATCATATGATTTGATCCAAATCCAAAATACCATTATTATGCTCTGAGGTTCTGTCAAACTGCAAAGAGTAAAAAACAGAGATAAGGGAAGGAGATAAAAGTAATAAAATATACTTACCTGTATTACGTATGCGTTACCTCTCACATTACACATTTCCTACCCTGACTCTAATACTACCACAGTTCAATTCCCTTTGCTTACAGCTCACTGGTCTTCTCTGTCCCAGACTAGACCTCAAGTGGTCACATAGGGCACAATGCACATCTTTGACCTTTCCCACATAGGAAGATGCATGTCTTTTACGTTACTGACATGTATCTCCCCATGTAATCACATACAACTTCAATGCACCCTTGAGACCTAATTAGAAGTGGAAAAAACATATACGGTACTGTAAGGGTAAGTTCACACAGTGCGTTTTTAGCGGCGTTTTTGCGTGTTTTTCAGGTGCGTTTTTGGCCTCAAAACTGCATGACTTTGCTTCCCCAGCAAAGTCTATGAGCTTTCATTTTTGCTATCCGCACTCAACTTTTTTTTTAAACTGCATTTTTGAGCTTAAAAAAATGGACATGTCAATTCTTTCCTGCGTTTTTCTGCGTTTTCCCCCCATGCAATGCATTGGAGAAACGCAGAAAAACGCAGAGATCAAAAACGCAGCAAAACGCAGCCAAAAACGCACAAAATCGCGGCAAAAACGCACAAAAACGCAGCGTCAAAAAACCGCAGTGTGTGCACATAGCCTAAGGAGTATATGGAGAAGCTGGAAGGCAGCTGCAGTGGTGGAAGAAGTTGGTAGCAAGCCTATGACAGGTGAGTCTACGTTTTAAGTACAGTGGAACCTTGGATTAAGAGTAATGACAAGCAAATCTTTGCACAAATTTGTAAATTGGTTTAAGAGCAATGATTTGCAAGAAGAGCAAATACTCACCGTGCACACTTCCGGTTCCATCCTTTCACCGCGCTCTGACCCACTCTGGATGTAACTTTCTGTCAATATGTACTGTATACTGTACACAATATAGCATTGTACAGTACAGTATATACTATACAGCATGACTATCAATTTGCATTTGTTGATATAGTATTGTGCTTTCCTATTGATAACCAGTACAGCACATTGCTTGTATTGTACCTCCTGCACACCAACAACTCCATTGTAAGCTAAAGTGCAGTTTAATTTGTTTTATATGTTTTTACTGTACTGTACAGTATTTTGTATTAGTGTACTGTAATTTTATATGAATACAGTACATTATTTTGTATTACTGTAATACGTTTGTATAAATACAGTAAATATTTTTGGGCTGTAGAATGAATTGTCTGCGTTTCAATTATTTCCTATGGGAAAACATGCTTTGATATAAGAGTAAATTTGGTTTAAGAGCACACTCCCGAAACAAATTATGCTCGTAATCCAAGTTTCCACTGTATTTGTTAATCCCTTACAGACCCTCAAAAGATTTGTTCAAATCTTTTTAAATTTTTAAACTCATCTCTCTATTTACTCTTTAAATAGGTCAACGTTCTGTTATTTTACGTATAGTATGTAGAGTTAGTTTTGGGGGCATTACTTAAATGTGTATTCATTTAGTAGAACTATTCCTTAATGTATGATATCATAATGTGTTATTTGTGTATTAAAATACTATTACATGTACACCAAATGACTTCTCTTCCAGACAACCTGTCATCTTTACTACAATTGTATTTTTTTTGCTCTATTGAGAGCATTAATCTCTGACCAGAGTACAAAATGTGCCTAAAGCACATAAATGCACATTAAAAACATGATTTTTTTTATTATTATTATTACACATCCTCTAATAAAGCTGTTCATACAGATCTAAATCCAGTAGGGAGCTCAGATTTCTTAAAATGTAACATTATTACTAGGGATGAGCCAACCCGAACTGTAAAGTTTGGGGTTCATTCTGGAACCTTGGTGTCGGGGGCTCGAACTTGAACACAGACTTTTTACGAAAGCCTGTCTCTGAGTTCAGAGCTCGGGTGATGTTCGTATGCTAATAAAGCTTGTTGAAAGTCTGCAGAACAGCAAAACAATAGGCTATACGGCATGGGGAAGATGCCTGTGTGCTGCTGTGAAATAAATAAACTAAAAAAAAATGTCATGGGCTCCCACCTATTTTTGATAACCGGCACAGATAAAGCAGACAACTGCAAGCTGTCAATTCACAGCTAACATCAACCCCAAAAGTATTATCCTGATTGCCATAAATCCATGGCAATCAGGAAGAACCAGGCAAACCAGCAGAATTGGCACATCTAATGGACGTGTGGCACCCCTGAGTTTATCATGGTGCCACAGGGAACTGCATCCTGTCACCCAGGGTGCAGGGCCTACCCCCCATTGTTCCAGGTTCCTAAGAAACCAGTATCACTACTATAAGCACCACAAATCCCAATCACACCTCACATCATGACCTGTCAGACACACCAGTGGGTTGGTTAAGCAGGAATAGGGCCACCCATCTAGGTGTCAGGCAGACTGGTGGGAGGGAGGAAGTAGCAGAGTAGTTGAGTGAGAGCCCTCAAAGAGTGAGGAGCTGGAGTAGTAGCTCCCGGGGAGCTAGACCAAGGTTGGGTAACATACAGTGGTCCGGGACCAGAGGCGTCGGGGACCGTCGGCAGAGACATTGGAAAAGGGTGCAATGGACATAGTCTAGGATGACTGTCAGCATCAGAAACCCAAAAGAACTGACCGGTACCAAGCACAATGGGGTACAGGACCCTAGGTCAGGAGCCGATTCAACGTCCTGATAATTAACCTGAGAGGGATAGTATCTTTATGAACTTCCCTAAGAGCTCAGAGATTAAAGGTGACAGCGCACAGCAGGGGATAGGGCTTTCCAGTAAAGCGGACCACTAAAATCCCAAGTGCCAGCCATCAAGAGAACAGCTACACTAAATATAGTGAGCGGGGCCCTAACAGCTTCAAGCCAAGGGGCCACAACGGAGAACTAAGTTGTGCACGGAGGTGGGCTCCGGATTACCAAGTGACACCGGTGGGGCTCCCCGTATTGACTGTGATGCACAGAGACTTTGGTTTATCTTCAGTGTGAGTGTCTGCTTTATAATCCTCATCTAGCACCACGATTACCCACAGTGAGTACCCTGGTTCCCTTGCACCCTGCGCTCCCAAATATCCCACCAACACCCCAGTGGCCGGGGCCTTCCCTACCTGCGGAGTGACTGACACCTTGCTGCTCCACACCATCTGCCCCGGTACTCCTTCCAGCAGCAGCGGTACTCCCTTTACCGCAACCCGCAGGTGGCGTCACAAACTTCTCCCTTGTAAATAATCAACTTCCAAGGATCGGAGTGTCTGTCGAGCCCGGGGTCTGGACCCCTCGAGCCTCGACCATCCTGGATTGAAGCAACCCGGTCTGCACCGGGGCGGCACAGATACACCACTTCTTTGGTGGCTGCCTGCTGATACTTTTAAGCTGGGAAGGGCAAAATAACCAGGGGCTTTCCAAGCCTTATAATACCAGCCCCCAGTTGTCTGCTTTACTTTGTCTGGTTATCAAAAATAAGGGGGACCTTTGCTGTTTTTTAAAAACATTTAAATAAATTATTTAAAAAAAATCACATAGGGTTCCCACTATTTTTGATAAACAGCCAAGGTAAAGCAGTCAGCTGGGTACTTGCAGCCCACAGCTGTCTGTTTTACCTGCACTGTTAATCAAAAATAGAGGAGACCCCACAACACTATTTTTAAAATGTATTCCTTATCCACATTAGTGTGCAGGGCAATTGTCCTGTTGTTACCCCCATTTTGCTTCATTTTTCAGTCCCCAGCCCTTACTACAACCTTTTTAAAGCCATTTTACAGCACAGAAGTTCAAGTCCCCATTGACTTATATGGTGCTTAGGGTCTGAGGTCAGGTTCGAGTCAAGTCCGGGCCCTGAAACGGACCTTTAACTAAAGTGCGGCCCAATCCAGCAAACCTGATCTTCCACAGTGCCTCTCATCATTAATTATTACCTGTCTCTGTATGATAAAAAGAGAAAGATAACAACAAGTAATGGAAAAGGTAATAACTATATATAGGTTACCAGAGTGGGCTGGGTATTGTGTTTATATCCTACTATTAAGTACTAAAGAGAGGCGCATATTGAAGATGACTTTTATATAGGTTGCTCTCAGACAATCAACATTTGAGAAAAGGTCTTTCCCTATGCACCATGTCCTTTTCAGTTCTATCACAATATCAATCAAAGTATATACAGTATGTGCCACTAATCACTGCTCACGGGCTAGTCAAGAGGTCAAGGGTCAGATACCATGAGGGCTCGTATTGACCAAAAGGGGTAAGACAAATACGTAGTTATGTGATGGTTCAAGGATAAAATTCCAAGAAGATAGAGGATCAAGAGAAAGGGGCTAGGCAAACAGGTAGTCAGAAGGGAGGTCAGAGGTCGTGCAACAGGAGATCAGAGGATGAGCACAGGAACAAGGCGCATAGGGACCACCACCACACTTAAGGGAATCTGTCACCAAGTTTTTGCTACCCCATATGAGAGCAGAATAATGGAGACAGAGACCCTGATTCCAGTGATGTGTCACTTACTGAGCTGTTTGCTGGTACTTTGATAAAATCAATGTTTTCCCTTCTGCAGATGTAGCAGTTATACAGAGTTCATGAATATGCTGGAATACTTGGCAGAACATCAAGTAGTTCACTAACGATCTACTGCTAAATAAACATTTTATCAAAACTCCACTAAGCAGCACAGTAACTGAAACACTGCTGGAATCAGGATCTCTGCCCCTACGTTATCCTGCTCTCAAATTAAGTGGCAAATCCTGGTGACAGATTCCCTTAAAGCTATAACTGGCAGTGATCTTTGACCACTGTCAACCAGCTAAATATCCAGTTGATCACCTGAAAATGGGACATCTGGAGGAAGCCCAACAGCCCCAGGCTATGATAAGGCTGCACAGCAATCCTCAATTTGCATCGGAACAGCCCATCTGGCTCCAGTCTCTGATTGGGTGGCTTTGCTGTCAATCAGAATCTTGACGGCCCCTGCCATTTATTGGGAGGCAGAGCTGTCACTGAGAGCGTCCTTATGACACAGTGAGTGGCTAACAACATAGTCTTCCATTTCATCCTGGAATGATATAGTTAGAAACTCTTAGCATACATTAGTTTTATCTTCTTAGGATCATCAACAAATTTCCAGTTTTATGGTAATGAGGCCAAAGTAGCCCAAAACAGAGATGGCCCCATTCATCTATTGTGAGCTGTCTGTGAACATATAAATATTGTGATGCATCCACTTTTGATGCCCATGCTAAATTTCACTTGATCAATATTGATCTTAATATTAATCAAAATATTCTGTATAAAGTACAGTACTTGTCAATAGGACAATCTCCAGGTTTTGGGAAGTTGTGTCAGGACAGGGCCTGAAATCCGACTGTCAAAAGAGTGTTATTATGCAACTTCCACCAGAATTGGATGGCCCCAGTTGTTTGGGGACTTTTCTGAGTAGCCTGTGGTTAAGACTTTAATGAGTCAGTTTGGAGCAATGCAAATTTTGAAGTATACCAAACATTTTGAAGTGACAATTGAATTGCTAAGCATATCATGCAAGCATACTTTAACATATATTTTCTAATTTCGATATAACTCTGATATACAGTACATATCTGATATATAAAGCTGTGTATGTATGTATGTATGTATGTGTGTGTTAAAGGAATCCATACTGTTGCATGTAAAATCACAAAATTTTGCCCAGACACTCCATTTGACTCAGGAAACGTCATAGACTATGTTTTGAGGGGAAATTGTAACCCTGTGCTTTAGAGTTAATTGACCAAAAACCTGCCTCCATTAAAGTCAATGTAGCTCCGTGCCACAATGCAGCCAGAACTTCAGAAGAATGCGCAGCCATGCCCTTAAATGGAATGTTGGCATATCACAGTGCAGCCAGGGAAAGACAGACACCGGGAAAGAGCCAGACAAAGAGACAGAGAGACAATGAGACAGGCACATAAAGAAACAGACAAACACAAAGAGACACTCACAGACAAAGAGACAGACAGGGAAAGAGACAGACAGGGAAAGAGACAGACAGAGACAGACAAAGAATGAGACAGAGAGACAGACATAGAAATAGAGACAGAGAGACAGAGATAGAAATAGAGACAGAGAGACAGACAGAGACAGGGAAAAAAACAGACAGACAAGGAGAGAGACAGACTAAGATATAGTGAGAGACAGAAAGAGAGACAAACAGAGACTGGGAGAGAAACAGAGAGACAGTTATTATCCCGGCAACGCAACGCCGGGTGCTACAGCTAGTATAGGTATAAATAAATATAAATATATATATATATATATATATATATATATATATATATATAATGTTCTGCATATCAGAGTTATATTAACAGAGGATACTTCAAAATGATAAAGGATCAAAGGAACTTCTTATTTCTATTCTCTAAGACAGTTAATGGTGCTACAGCGAGATGACATGCATAAGACTGACTTTAATCCCTGTTCTGCTTGACTGGTGATCTCGTAATGACCCAGCCCGGAGGAGTGTATTGATTACTCAGATAGCTGATTTGGTATATTCAGTTTAATTCAAACTACAAAATAGAATTTCTGCTGAGACGATATGAAAGGTAAGCCAAGATGTTCAGTGAACTCCACCGTCTGACAGCTTTATGATAACTATGAAAGTATCAGTGGAAATCCTTTGCAAAATATCATAGGATGGAAGGGTCAAAAGCCTTTTCACTTTAAAATGCAATAGCATTATTGATGTCAATACGCTCCTATGGGAATGTAGGAAGAGCTGGTAGTTTAAAGTAGTTTCTGAAGTAATCTAGGCTAGTGAAAATCAGATTGAACATCATGATGCTTAAATGAAAAAAAAAAAAAAATAATATATATATATATATATATATATATATATATATATATATATATATTACATTTGAAAAATTAGTAACAGGAAAATGGGCCCAAGCAAAAGCTTGGGCACTCTTGGAGACTGGTGTGCTCAGATTACTTTGACAAAGGTTTCACACCTAAGGGTATGTGCGCACGTTGCTTTTTACCTGCTTTTTACCTGCTTTTTTGCTGCTTTTTCTTCTGCGCTGTTTAATGCCAAAATGGATGTGTTCTTCTATTCAAGCAAAGTCTATGGGAATTTGGGTTTCTTGTTCACACTATGTTGTTCAAAATGCTGCCTTTTTGTGGCAGAACTTTGGTCAAAAACTCAGCTTTGCAGTGCAAAACCCAAATGGCAAAAACAATTGACATGTTGCTTCTTTGAAAAGCTGAGTTTTTGACCAAAGTTCTGCCACAAAAAGGCAGCATTTTGAACAACATAGTGTGAACAAGAAACCCAAATTCCCATAGACTTTGCTTGAATAGAAGAACACATCCATTTTGGCATTAAACAGCGCAGAAGAAAAAGCAGCAAAAAAGCAGGTAAAAAGCAGGTAAAAAGCAACGTGCGCACATACCCTTAATATGCCTGTTAGCATTGTGGCTTGTTCATTGTCATCATTAGAAAAGGCCAGGTGATACAAATTTCACAGCTTTATAAAAACTCAGCCTCCTTTAACCTTGTGCCAAAAAACAGCAGCCATGGGTTCTTCTAAGCAGCTGTCTAGCACTCTGAAAATAAAAATGGTGGAGGACTATAAGACTATAATGGTGAAAGAGAATGCGATAAGAAGACAGCAAAGTATTTTCAAGTAGCCATTTCCTCAGTTCAAAATGTAATTAAAGGCTCCGTCACACTAAGCAACATCGCTAGCAACATCGCTGCTAACGAACAACTTTTGTGACGTAGCAGCGATGTTGCTAGTGATGTCGCTGTGTGTGACATCCAGCAACAACCTGGCCCCTGCTGTGAGGTCGTTGGTTGTTGCTGAATGTCCTGGGCCATTTTTTAGTTGTTGCTGTCCCGCTGTGAAGCACAGATCACTGTGTGTGACAGCGAGACAGCAACAACTAAATGTGCAGGCAGCAGGAGCCAGCTTCTGCGGAGGCTGGTAACCACAGTAAACATCGGGTAACCAAGAAGCCCTGTCCTTGGTTACCCGATATTTACCTTTGTTACCAGCCTCCGCCGCTCTCACTGTCAGTGCCGGCTCCTGCTCTGTGCACAAGTAGCTGCAGGACACATCGGGTTAATTAACCCGATGTGTGCTGTAGCTAGGAGAGCAGGGAGCCAGCGCTAAGCAGTGTGCTCTGCTCCCTGCTCTGTGCACATTTAGCTGCAGTACACATCGGTAATTAACCCGATGTGTGCTGTAACTAGGAGAGCAGGGAGCCAGCGCTAAGCAATGTGCGCTGCTCCCTGCTCTCTGCACATGTAGCTGCAGCACACATCGGGTAATTAACCCGATGTGTGCTGTAACTAGGAGAGCAGGGAGCCAGCGCTCAGTGTGCGCTGCTCCCTGCTCTCTGCACGTGTAGCTGCGTGCGCTGGTAACCAAGGTAAATATCGGGTTGGTTACCCGATATTTACCTTAGTTACCAAGCGCAGCATCTTCCACGCGGCGCTGGGGGCTGGTCACTGGTTGCTGGTGAGCTCACCAGCAACTCGTGTAGCGACGCTCCAGCGATCCCTGCCAGGTCAGGTTGCTGGTGGGATCGCTGGAGCGTCGCAGTGTGACATCTCACCAGCAACCTCCTAGCAACTTACCAGCGATCCCTATCGTTGTTGGGATCGCTGGTAAGTTGCTTAGTGTGACTGGACCTTAAGAGATGTCAGTTAACAGGAACAGTGGAGGTCAACATGTGGTGTGGAAGACTAAGCAACATTTCTGTGAGAGCTGCTTGTAGGATTGCTAGAGAGGCAAATTATAACCCTGCCTGACTGCAAAAGACCTTCAGGAACATGTAGCAGACTCTGGAGTTGTGGTACATTTTCTACTATTCAGAGACACCTGCACAAATATGTCCTTCATGGAAGAGTCATCAGAAGAAAGCTTCTTCTGCAACCTCACCACTAAATTCAGCATCAGAAGTATGCAAGAGAACATCTAAATGAGCCTGATGTATTTTGGTAGCAAGTCCTGTGAACAGATAACATTAAAATATAATTATTTGGTCAAAATGGTCAAAGGTATGTGTGGAGAAAAAAAGCAAAGAATTTAAGGAAAAGAACATCCACATTAAGCAAGGGGGTGGATCAATCATGCGTTGGGGTTATGTTACAGCCAATGACATGGGGTAGAGGCTATAAAGTAGTCAATTAAATTTAAACAAATTTTTTATTCAAACATAACACCATCTGTAAACAAGCTAAAGTTGAAAAGAGGATGCTTCTACAAATGGACAATGATCGTAAACATTACTCAGCATCCACAATTCACAACCTCAGGCGCGAGCTAAAGGTTTTACATTGGCCCTCACAGTCCCCTGATCTGAACCTCATTAAAAATCTGTGGCTAGACCTTAAAAGAACAGTACATGCAATACGACCAAGGAATCTCACAGAACTGGAAGACTTTTCCAAGGAAGAATGGATGGAAATCCTTCAATTAAGAATTGAAAGACTTTTGGCTGGCAATAAAAAGTTTGCAAGTTGTGATACCTGCCAAAGGAGTTAATACGAGGTTCTAGCCATGAAGGTGCCCAAACTTTTGCATCAGCCCCTTTTCCTTCTTTGTTAATTTTAAAATTTTAAAGATGAAAATTTACATATTTTTGCCTAAAATACAAATGAAATGTGTCATCTTTAACTTTATGCCTTTAGAGATCATTTCATCTTCAACTTGTTTAACTGTTGACCATAACAGTAATTTTGACCAGGCATGTCAAACTTTTCATGCTCACAATGAATGACAGCTAGTGATGAGCAAGAATTAAAATATTCCAGTGCTCATCACTCGAATCGAGCAGGTCGGACGCTTGGACAAACTCAGGTAACTAGTATAATGGAAGTTAGTGGGAAACGCAAGCATTTTTCCAGAAGACCGCACAAATGGATGGAAACAGCACTCAAATAGAATACGAACGGCATGGGGAAGATGTCTGGACGCATCTCTGACTCCCAGGTCGCTGTTGGGAACAATGTTGTTTTACAGACTGACGTATACAGACTGACAATAAAGCATACAAAACCGAAGATAAAATGGATTTTTCAGGAAAAAATTTTAAGACACATTCTTTCTTGTGACATGACTGTATAAAATGTAAAATAAAAACGAGAAAAAAGAACACCTTCTCCACCCCTCAGGTTTTGTTCACACGTTGCATTTTTGCAGCGTTTTTCACTTTCTCAATGCTTTCAATGTTTAAAAAACGCTGCAAAAATGCCTAAAGAGTTCAAAAATGCGGTTTCTCTCAAAAATACATCAGTTTTTCATTTTAGCCAAGTAAAAAGGCAGTCATGTGCATTAGATTTATGAAATCTACTGACTTTTGTTGTTACTGTAAAAATAAGCTTCTGATTTGCATAAAACGTAGGAATAAAATGCTGCCAAAAAACGTAGCAAAAATGCAACATTTGAACAGAGCTGTAGTAGCCGGACCATCTCTAACCATATGAACCTCACAAAGCCTATGTGGACAAGGCAAGAACTGCCAAAAATTAGAAGGAAGAGGCACTCCGATACACCCTGTATTACACATAAAGGAAGGTCCCATACACAATTTGTTAAAATTGTTAGGTTGTGGGACTCCCAAACTGATAAAGCCTATTCACTATGTGTAAGGGCTGCCAAAAATTATGAAGGGGGACTGCAATTCACCCTGGAAGACATGTACAGGTATGCCTCAGAATACAACATTTTCCCATTTTAAGGAGTGGGACACCTTGACTCCTATGCACCGTGAGCAAGAGCTACAAAAATTTAGAAAGGGGGACTTTAATATACACTGGAAGAAAAGTAGCAGAGGGCCTCAGAATAAAAATGTGTTCACATTATAACAGAGTGGTACTCCTATACTAGAAAAACCTGTGCACGCCTATAAATTAGAAGCTGACAAAAATTAGAATGAAGGACTGCAATACACCTTGGAAGACAGTTGGAGGACAACCTCAGACGAAACCTTTTTACAATTATAAAGGAATAGGATTCTTAGACTGGGAAAGCCTGTGCACTAAGTGTGAGGGCTGAAAAAGTGTACCCCAGAATTGTAGAGTTAAGCCTCATATACATTCTGTAAAACTTAGGAAGTAGGACAACTTACACACCCTGGGAAAATTAATCATGACCCTGTTCACATGGTTTAAGAGGAGTAGGAGGACATGAAAAAGAAGAAAATTTGAAGAGTATACTTTTGATTGGGTGGGCAAGGGTGCATGGAAATACACCACAAAAAAGTAACATTAGAATTAACTGTATGTTCCATTTCAGTCATCCGGTGGGGTTGAGAAGTCTGGGCCAATCCGAGCCTTGTTCATTTTGATAAGAGTCAGCTTGTCAGCATTTTCAGTTGAGAAGCGGAGGCACCTATCAGTTATTATGCCCTCAGTGGCACTAAAAATCCACTGTGACTAAACAATAACAGCAAGGCAGGCCAGTACCTCAAAGGCATAGAGGGACAGTTCATGCCATGTGTTCAGCTTGCATACTCTAAATTTGTACAGCACTCCTTTACCATCTTCTTATACATTTCCTTCCTTGTCCGACTACTCCAGGCATTACTGCCTGGGTCCTGGGAAGATCTCATGAAACTATCCCAAACCTTTGATAGTGTTCCTGCCTATGTTAGACCTGAAGTGTATCTACTTTGTCTCCCCTCCTTGGTTGCCCAAGGAACTATGAACTATGCCTCCAGCATTGTCAGATGGGAATTTTTGTACAAATTGTTCATCTAGGACCTTGTGGTATTGGTATTTTACTAGTCCTGTCCGCCGCAGGGATTTTGGTTGAAAAGGGGGAAGAACCAGTAATCAATGTTGTCCAAATATAACATGAGGGTCACAGGAAAGGCAGAGGGACATACAAACAGCCACATAATGTATGCCAGACTCCCAACAGGCAAGACTTCCCTGTTGCACCCAGGAGAACAACTCTGCATCTCCTTCTCTTACTCCTCTTTTTCATCCCATCCATGCTGAACAGAATGGATGAAGCATAGTACCCTCTGTAGTGCAGGCAACAATCTCCTGTCCTCAGCCTCCTCCTCCTTTATTATCACCCAATCTGCACTGAAAACAAGTGATGAGGCTGAGTTGGGTAGTATCACACTGTAAATTTTCTTTCTACATCTACACCTAGCTCACATAAAAAAAGAAGGAAATTGGGCACTGCAGCACAATAGCTGTGGAGTGGAGCTGTACTTACAGACTTGATGTGTAGCCATCTATAGACTGAAATAGCTACTCCAGGTGGTGCTCAGCCCACAGCGCAGTCACTGTTCTGATGAATACAAGCAAAGGAAGAAAGGCGGCATCTCACCATGTGGTAATGCAGCATTATTTCAAAGCATGTGGATTACAGCATGTGGGGGAGAGGGGAGTGCAGGAGCGGCAAGCGGACGACGGCCGTTTCGCGCTGTAACAAAGTGGTTTGACTAGTCAAAGCGCTTTGTTACAGCGCGAAATGGCCGTCATCTGCTTGCCGCTCCTGCACTTTCCTCTCCCCCACATGCTGAAATCCACATGCTTTGAAATAAAGCTGCATTACCACATGGTGAGATGCCACCTTTTTACCTGGCTCACATGCAAAGCTTCCTCTTTAATTATGAACAACGATCATTTGTGTAGATGTGTCGCCCGGGGACCAGGGGTACTCAGATCCGGGCCACAGAGTCACTTCTGCGGGTATCACGGTGGCGTGACCCGGTCTGTGATCCCAGGCTCCACAGTAAAAGGGGGGTATTTGGGTGTTGGGATATTGTCCGTGACGCCACCCACGGCTGTGGTGATTGCACCACCGCTGCTCTGGACGGGGATCCCGGGGATGGTGATGGGGAGCAGCCAGGTGTTGTATTGCCCCTCCGTGGGTAGGGGTTGGTAGTCCCGGGGCCCGGTGATAGGGTGAGCAGGGAGCAGGGCGCAGTGCTGCAGTGCGGTGCCCGAGGGCACGGGTGTACTCACAAGAAAGTCACACGGAGTCGCTGGTGAACTAAGAATTGCCGGTGTCCGCGGCCTCCGGTACGGGGTGTTAGTGTCCCACACACGGTGCAGCAGCCCTTGTTGTTCCTTCCCTGCAGCAAAGTGCCTTTTTCTCCTCTCTCTTCCTCTTTCTCCTCAGCCGGGAACGGGGAATCCTCTCCCCTGTAGTGATCCGGGTACCCAGGTACCGAGGGGCCACCGCCCTGCTCCGGCTACCTGTTCTGGACCCTTCCTCACTACGGCCTGTCCCGGCCCTTTCAGAGACGCCTCACTCCCAGCCTGGGAGCTACACTCCAGACTTCTCTCCTGTCTCCTCTCCACACACTGTCTGCTCCAGCCCCTCCCCTCTCCTCTGCTTTTCCCTTACACTGGGGGCTGTGCTTGTCTGGCTGCACCGGTATGAGATCAGATTACCAAGGAGGATTAACTCTTTCTGTGACAACCTGGCTGTGCCAGGTCGTCACACACCCCCTTGGTAAAACACGGCCCGTCCTCGGGCCGGCTAGGCACCGACATTTATTAAAACTGGAAAAGAATAAAACATTTTAACATTTTCAATCTTCCCACAGCGGGATACACATTGCTTCAACGTTGCAACAACAAATAACACTTTTAATAATAACTGTGTAACGGGTCCTTCAGTCACCCACCCAAACAACCTAGCCTTGGTGCTGCCCCTAAAACCCAGGCAGCACCCCTTGACCCCAGTCCAGAAACGGTTCCAGATTGGTCAACGGGACCGGTACTTTGCTGCCGTTGCGGCCGGGCGGACTGCCGGAGCCGTCGTCATCTCCGTCGCGGCCGGGCGGACTGCCGGGGCCGGTGGCACGGTGGTGACAAAGGCGAGGCCTGGGGACCCCAGGTCTGGGTCCTCCCCAACAGGCGCTGCGGGCTCCGCTACCGGTAACAGGGGTAACGGGTCGGTGCATCGCTGCGGCGGCCTCTTCCAGGAACCAAATGCTGGCAGAGTCCTGGCGTCCCTGCCTTTACAGTCCTAATCACATAAACTGCAGTTCCTTCTTTCTGCTCCCCCTTGGTACTCGTGAGCAGTCCTTCCAGCAGCTTTTTAAAGTTTCCGTTTCGCTTCCGGTCCTCCGGAGCTTCACTTCCGCCCGCGTTCTCAGGGGGCGGAGCCTCTTTCTCGCGCCCGCCGCTCGGAGAAGAAGGCGCCAAGCTGTTGTTTTTGGCGCCTAAAATGGCGGCTAAAATGGCGGACTTCTGGATTTTTCCTCAGCGGGACGCCGCTGACGGACGGGGCAAGGCGCACTTCCTCCAGGTGACTGGATGGGCTCGATCCTGTTCGTGACGCCAAATGTGTCGCCCGGGGACCAGGGGTACTCAGATCCGGGCCACAGAGTCACTTCTGCGGGTATCACGGTGGCGTGACCCGGTCTGTGATTCCAGGCTCCACAGTAAAAGGGGGGTATTTGGGTGTTGGGATATTGTCCGTGACGCCACCCACGGCTGTGGTGATTGCACCACCGCTGCTCTGGACGGGGATCCCGGGGATGGTGATGGGGAGCAGCCAGGTGTTGTATTGCCCCTCCGTGGGTAGGGGTTGGTAGTCCCGGGGCCCGGTGATAGGGTGAGCAGGGAGCAGGGCGCAGTGCTGCAGTGCGGTGCCCGAGGGCACGGGTGTACTCACAAGAAAATCACACGGAGTCGCTGGTGAACTAAGAATTGCCGGTGTCCGCGGCCTCCGGTACGGGGTGTTAGTGTCCCACACACGGTGCAGCAGCCCTTGTTGTTCCTTCCCTGCAGCAAAGTGCCTTTTTCTCCTCTCTCTTCCTCTTTCTCCTCAGCCGGGAACGGGGAATCCTCTCCCCTGTAGTGATCCGGGTACCCAGGTACCGAGGGGCCACCGCCCTGCTCCGGCTACCTGTTCTGGCCCCTTCCTCACTACGGCCTGTCCCGGCCCTTTCAGAGACGCCTCACTCCCAGCCTGGGAGCTACACTCCAGACTTCTCTCCTGTCTCCTCTCCACACACTGTCTGCTCCAGCCCCTCCCCTCTCCTCTGCTTTTCCCTTACACTGGGGGCTGTGCTTGTCTGGCTGCACCGGTGTGAGATCAGATTACCAAGGAGGATTAACTCTTTCTGTGACAACCTGGCTGTGCCAGGGCGTCACATAGACACAGAAGCCGGACGGTTACTCTGATTTTCGAGTCATTGCTGCTAATCATCTTGGTTGATTACTCAAAGTTTTTAGAACGTAGAACCTCACAGATGTCAGATATACAGTTAGGTCCAGAAATATTTGGACAGTGACACAATTTTCGCGAGTTGGGCTCTGCATGCCACCACATTGGATTTGAAATGAAACCTCTACAACAGAATTCAAGTGCAGATTGTAACGTTTAATTTGAAGGTTTGAACAAAAATATCTGATAGAAATTGTAGGAATTGTACACATTTCTTTACAAACACTGACTCTACATTTCAGGAGGTCAAAAGTAATTGGACAAATAAACCAAACCCAAACAAAATATTTTTATTTTCAATATTTTGTTGCGAATCCTTTGGAGGCAATCACTGCCTTAAGTCTGGAACCCATGGACATCACCAAACGCTGGGTTTCCTCCTTCTTAATGCTTTGCCAGGCCTTTACAGCCGCAGCCTTCAGGTCTTGCTTGTTTGTGGGTCTTTCCGTCTTAAGTCTGGATTTGAGCAAGTGAAATGCATGCTCAATTGGGTTAAGATCTGGTGATTGACTTGGCGATTGCAGAATGTTCCACTTTTTTGCACTCATGAACTCCTGGGTAGCTTTGGCTGTATGCTTGGGGTCATTGTCCATCTGTACTATGAAGCGCCGTCCGATCAACTTTGCGGCATTTGGCTGAATCTGGGCTGAAAGTATATCCCGGTACACTTCAGAATTCATCCGGCTACTCTTGTCTGCTGTTATGTCATCAATAAACACAAGTGACCCAGTGCCATTGAAAGCCATGCATGCCCATGCCATCACGTTGCCTCCACCATGTTTTACAGAGGATGTGGTGTGCCTTGGATCATGTGCCATTCCCTTTCTTCTCCAAACTTTTTTCTTCCCATCATTCTGGTACAGGTTGATCTTTGTCTCATCTGTCCATAGAATACTTTCCCAGAACTGAGCTGGCTTCATGAGGTGTTTTTCAGCAAATTTAACTCTGGCCTGTCTATTTTTGGAATTGATGAATGGTTTGCATCTAGATGTGAACCCTTTGTATTTACTTTCATGGAGTCTTCTCTTTACTGTTGACTTAGAGACAGATACACCTACTTCACTGAGAGTGTTCTGGACTTCAGTTGATGTTGTGAACGGGTTCTTCTTCACCAAAGAAAGTATGCGGCGATCATCCACCACTGTTGTCATCCGTGGACGCCCAGGCCTTTTTGAGTTCCCAAGCTCACCAGTCAATTCCTTTTTTCTCAGAATGTACCCAACTGTTGATTTTGCTACTCCAAGCATGTCTGCCATCTCTCTGATGGATTTTTTCTTTTTTTTCAGCCTCAGGATGTTCTGCTTCACCTCAATTGAGAGTTCCTTAGACCGCATGTTGTCTGGTCACAGCAACAGCTTCCAAATGCAAAACCACACACCTGTAATCAACCCCAGACCTTTTAACTACTTCATTGATTACAGGTTAACGAGGGAGACGCATTCAGAGTTAATTGCAGCCCTTAGAGTCCCTTGTCCAATTACTTTTGGTCCCTTGAAAAAGAGGAGGCTATGCATTACAGAGCTATGATTCCTAAACCCTTTCTGCGATTTGGATGTGAAAACTCTCATATTGCAGCTGGAAGTGTGCACTTTCAGCCCATATTATATATATAATTGTATTTCTGAACATGTTTTTGTAAACAGCTAAAATATCAAAACTTGTGTCACTGTCCAAATATTTCTGGCCCTGACTGTATACGCCAACTTTTTGGTTTTTAATGTATGTGCGGAAACTGAACAATTGACTGGCATGTTGTAGCTGCTATTCATCTACTGCCTCTGCTTCTCACAAAGCCTTGCCAATATGTATATTGTCGAGTTCAAGCATGTGGGCATGTTGCAGACCAGTCAATAAGCTGGCATTTGCAAGCACTGCTGCAGCACTGCCAGACCTGGGGCAGCTGTAGTTGACTTGTGAGAATGGGCACACGTACCCGTAACTTACAAGTATGTCATGCAAATCTGGGTATGATTTAAAAAAACGCTGAACCACTAAGTTGAGCTTGTGGGTCAGGAATGGTATGTATGCGAACTTGCCAAGCTTCAGATCTGCCACCAGGATACGGCCATTATCACAGGGACACCGCAAGTCCTGGTTATAGGTTCATCAGCAAAAGCCAGAGATCTGTCTTGTCTGTTAGAATTTTCCACAACTGTGTGAGGGAGGGCTGTTTGTCTTCTAAAGAAATTATTTTTAACATAGCCTATGGCAGCTTCACCGAGGCAGTGCTGCATTGTTTTCAGCTTATGACTAATTTGGACGACAATTTGGAGATAGAGGATGAGGAGGAGTAGGGGGTTCTGGAATTAGTATAAGAATTGGGAAAAACTCTGATGAAAATAGGACCAATCCTAGATGTCTGTAGTATGTTCCAGTCATTTTTGGATCTGACTCGGTCCCGGCCTCCACAATGTTCACTTAGTGTGTAGTCAAGGAAATGAGGCATCCCCTGCCCACAAGCATTTGTCTATGTATGAGGGGTTAAGTGGACCTTCCCAGTAACTGCATTGGTCAGGGCATGGTAGATGTTATTAAACCTGTTCTTGTGTTATGCGGGAACAGCACACCGGAAAAAATAGTGATGGGTGGAGACCGGGTAACAAGGCGTGGCTTCTGCTATCAGAATGTGGAATCCTTATTGTCACCTGGACAGGGAATTGGCAAGGACAAAGCACAGGGGAAGAGGCATTAATGTCACACACAGACACTGATTGTTGACCCAGGTGTTTGGCCCACCTGGTTAGGTGCTCTGATTACATGTGTCTGAACATATTGGTGTTGGTCAGGCCGGTATGGCTCAGACCCATGCTGATATTGGTATGGCACAGGTTGCAAATGACTGTTGTTTTATTGTTTGTACTTTCTTGAAAAAAGTGCCAAACTAGGGAACACCTAACCCATACTATGAAGAAAAAGACATGGATCGCACATCCCAAAAATACAATGATCTAAAGCCGCTAGGCAAAAAATTAAATAGAACATGAGGTTCTTTTGTTACCATTCTGATCAGATTGTATTAAGCCCACTGCCACGTCACGGCAAACCTCTTGAGTGGGTCCCTAACCTGACCTTTTTGTGCGGCACCGTGTACTGACCACCGCCGCAGCGACATAGCGCCAGCAGGGCGGGCGACCTGGTGCCTCACAGCACCCATGCTGCAAGGCAAAGCCCCCAAGGCTCCAGGCCGCGCTGCCCCACTGACACCACACCACCACAACAGCAGCCACCACACAGCACCAGCACACAGTGAGAGGAGCTGTGCACTCACCTCCCACTGGCTCCCATATGTGGACTGGGAGCAAAAAGAAGGCTGACCCCTCTTGCAGTCTCCTGCTGATTAATACAATCTGATCAGAATGGTAACAAAAGAACCTCATGTTCTATTTAATTTTTTGCCTAGCGGCTTTAGATCATTGTATTTTTGGGATGTGTGATCCATGTCTTTTTCTTCATAGTATGGTATATATCATTCTATCCCCCTCTTTTTTTTTGCTTGGATCTGCACTCTCCCCATTTGGCATAGGTGATTTTAATCAGCAGGAGACTGCAAGAGGGGTCAGCCTTCTTTTTGCTCCCAGTCCACATATGGGAGCCGGTGGGAGGTGAGTGTACAGCTCCTCTCACTGTGTGCTGGTGCTGTGTGGTGGCTGCTGTTGTGGTGGTGTGATGTCGGTGGGGCGGCGCGGCCTGGAGCCTTGGGGGCTTTGCCTTGCAGCATGGGTGCTGTGAGGCACCAGGTCGCCCGCCCTGCTGGCGCTTTGTCGCTGCGGCGGTGGTCAGTGCACAGTGCCGCACAAAAAGGTCAGGTTAGGGACCCACTCAAGAGGTTTGCCGTGACGTGGCAGTGGGCTTAATACAATCTGATCAGAATGGTAACAAAAGAACCTCATGTTCTATTTAATTTTTTGCCTAGCGGATTTAGATCATTGTATTTTTGGGATGTGCGATCCATGTCTTTTTCTTCATAGTATGGTAGGGAACACCTAACCCTTGGTCTGAAAACTTGCCTTGAGTGGGTGCTTTGGGTGACAATTGCCCACCTTCTCCCTCTTGCCACCACAACTGCATCTTCCTGCATGTTGACTTGCTGGGGGTCCACCCTTTCTGAACTGCTGTCCCCTCTCTGCATGACACCATCCCAGGTTAGGTCAGTGACTTCATCGTCCATCACCTCCTTTTCCAATTCCGCACTCTTGTCCTCCTCCTGATATAACAACATCACTTGTTGGCAACTGTGTCTCATCATCATCTCGAGACACTAATTGACATTCCCCACCATCTTCTTCTTGTGAGAGTAGCTGCTAAAATATTTGGGCATCACTACACACAATCTCCTCATGTCCCTCTTAAAATGTGCAGAGGCCAGAATGTACAAATGGAAATGTAAAGAGCTCCTTGGAGTGTCCGAGTGAGGGATCACAAGGCTTCTGTATATCACCATGTTGAGCAGAAGGAGGATCAAGGTACGGATTATGTGGGTCAGACTCTTGGCTAGTGAGACTATACCGTGCGGAAGACAGGGTGGTGTTGGCAAACAACCTGGAAGCATTATCTGCCATACAACTGACTACCTATTCACACTGTTCTGGCTTCAATTGGAGAAATTACCTTTTTTGCTTTTTCATCACACTTGGAACTTTTTTTCCCATTTTCTAGTACATAATATGAAAAAATGGATGTCATTCAAAAGTTGAACTCATCTCAGAAAAAACAAGTACTCACATGAATATCAAATCATAAAAAATGTATGGTTCTTGGAATAAGATTAGCAAAGAACGAAAGTGTGATGCCCTGGACTAGCCAGGTAGTCACAGTTAGTGCCCCGCATAACACCTGTCCCCTAATAAGGAGTCATCTGCCAAACACTAAAACCCTACTCACCCCCCTCAGGGCTTGATGGGCACACCAGGGGGGCGTAGCCAGGCAGTTGGCACGCCCACCGAGGAGTTCAGAGAGCCTGAGGCGGGAAAAGTAGAGAGAGCAGATGAGTTTTGGGAGTGAAGGAGTGTGGAAGCAGGCCTGTGTAGCAGGTCTGCAGCAGTCGGACAGGTGACCGGGTTGAAGACCTTTGGCTAGGAGGCATACAGTGGCCTCAGCCTGCAGGAGTCGGGAAGACGGCTCAGTGGAACCGTGGTGGACCGGGACAGGGTAGTGGCCCACCGGCACCGACCCGGGGAACCAACTCGGAAACCGGAACACAAAGGGGGATACTCAGACCCTGAAACGAAGTTCAGAAGCTACTGGAGTTAGAGTTAATTAACTGATTGCGGCCAGGACTATAGGTCCTTTCCCACCCAAAGTCCCGACTGAAGACAGCAGTCCAACGAGGGGGATAGAAAGCCACCGCTCAGGCAGAGAGATCCCATGAGCCAGCGTCTGTGGGCAAAGGTTTCTCCCGACATCCACAAAGCTGGGGAGCGGACTACTGACGCTGAAGCGCAGGCAGCCCACTAACACTCAAAAAGGTGCAGGAGAAAGGCAGAGACCATCAACCGGGTGGGGGACCAAACCGCAGTTGGCTGCGGGCACCGACCACCATCATCTTGGTTTTCCAGAGACTTGTGTGTGTTACTAATCATGAGTACAACAGTGCCCTCCGGCCGCGCATCTCCCTGCACCGCCCAACCGGCTCATCCCCAACGGGTCCCGGGGCCACCATCCCTACCCATGGAGGGGTTAACAACTTGCTGCCTAACATCTCCCCTGGGTACCCCGTAAACAGCAGCGGTAGTGTCCACCTTCACCACAACCCATGGGTGGCATCACAAACTCAAACACGGCTCCCGCCGTGCCCCTACGTCCCTTAAAAGCGCCAGCCCCCTTTTAGATCGAAGTGGACCACAGGGCCCCCGCGTCTGGAGACGCTCGAGCCACCACCCGACGAGTCCGGATCTGAGCGGCTCGGCTGCAGCCGAGCGTGGGGCGGTACAAAAGCGCAAAAAGGAAAAATTGCTCAGCCCTTTAGGGGTTATTATACACCTACGAGACCTCGGAGTGTTATATTTGTCTTTTCCAGTTGCTTACAGACTTGCATATTTGGGACAATTTAGTGAAGCCGTCGAATTTGAATTTTAAACAATGCTCTCGTCTCTAATGTAAATCTATCATTACGTTTACATTCTTGCAGTACGTTAGGAATCTGAAAGCAGGGATTAACAATTGATGAAGTTTTTAGTGCCATATAGTTTACAATTCTAACAGTTAAAAGCAAACATTTAGCAACTAGAATAAAAAAGGAAAATAATAATCCAGATAAAAACCTGCAAGAAGAAAACAAATATTGAATTTGTAAATGAAATCATTTATTTAACAACCACTAATACATTCTTACGTTATTTTTAATTTGTGCTTTAGTGTAGACACTGTCAGTGTTTTCTCTGTTGCACAGTAGCAGCTGCCAGTAAAAACACAAAGTAAACAGCTCATTCCATTGAGTTCACCACCAGACTGGCAAATTAAGTTATTTGAGACTGACAACAGCGCTGTTTATATAGACTTCTTTTTTTCACATTTGTTTTCCTTTGCATGACTTACAGTAAACACCATCACTAAAGTTTTACTAATATTATACCAATAAAACACTGGTTAATAAATCCTGCCAAATGCTGATATAATAGCAAAAATGAAATCTGACATTACTGAATATAATCTGTGTTATGCACAAATGTTCTCAGATACGTTACATATTCTTAAGGCTTTACATTTTGGAAGGAGTGAATTCTCAATAGTAAAATGTACATAAATGAGCCAGTGTCTTTATACACCTCGAACACACACCCAACGAACATGATCATATGCATATTTGATCATATCATTAATGAAATAAAATTACCTTTAGAATAACAGAAAAATATGTATTTAGTAGCAATTTGTAAGGTTACCTTTTGTGGCCCATTTTTTGTGTCAGAAATAGTTATTAACCCCTTCACGACCATTTTTTTTTCCGCCATTCTTCTTCTGAGAGACGTAACTTTTTTATTTTTCAGTCAATATGGTCATGTGAGGGCTCATATTTTGTGGAACAAGCTGTACTTTTAAATAAAACCATAAGTTTTACCATATAGTGTACTGGAAAACGGCAAAAAATTCCAAATGCAGAAAAATTGCAAAAAAAGTGCGATAGTACTATTGTTTTTGAGATATTTTATTCACTGTGTTCACTGTATGGTAAAACTGATATGTGGGTGTGATGCCTCAGGTCAGTGCGAGTTCGTAGACACCAAACATGTATAGGTTTACTTTTATATAAGGGGTTAAAAAAATTTGGAAGTTTGTCTGAAAAAAATGGCGCACGTTTGACACCATATTCCGTGACCCGTAGCATTCTCACTTTTCGGGATCTATGGCTCAGTGACAGCTTATTTTTTGCGTCTCGAGCTGATGTTTTAAACGGTACCATTTTTGCGCAAATGCTATGTTTTGATCACCTGTTATTGCATTTTGCGCAAAAGTTGTGGTGACAAAAAAAGTCATTTTGTCGTTTGGAATTTTTTGCCGTTACGCCGTTTACTAATCAGGTTAATTGATTTTATATTTTGATAGATCGGGCGTTTCTGAACGCGGTGATACCAAATATGTGTATATTTTTTATTTTTTTAACCCTTTATTTTCAATGGGGCGAAAGGGGGGTGATTTGAACTTTTAGATTTTTTTGTTTTTTTTTTAATTTTTTAAAACTTTTTTTACTTTTTTTTTAAATTTAACTAGTCTCCCTAGGGGGCTATAGCGATCAGCAATCCAATTGCTATGCACTATCTGCTGATTACAGCCATACAGCTGTAAACAGCAGATACGGTCACTTCCTGCTTCACTGGTCTCCGGTAGAAGTGAAACTGAAAGTGGTTCATGTCTAGCATAGGAGTTATCACATGACCCTGTGCTATCATGACAACCACCGGAAGTCACGTGATCATGTCACGTGACTTCCGGTATCAGGTGGCAAGTAAAACTTTACCGCGATCGTGTTTATAATGGCGCTGTCACATATTGACAGCGCCATTTCAGGGGTTAAACGGCACAGGCAGATAACAATTCTGCTCGTGCCTAGCAGCAACACATCTCAGCTGTGAAAATCAGCTGAGATGTGCGCCGATCGCGGCATGCTGCCGCCGGCAGACCGCGGGCAGTAACGTTATGACTGCTAGGACGTAAAATTACTGCCCGCGGTCATTAAGGGGTTAAAAGATACCCTAGGACTCTTGGGGATACGTTCATCAAAATGGTTTGACCCTTCCACCCCTGGGCAATTTTTTTTTTATTTTTTTTTGTTTTTTGCTCCCTTTCTTCCGAGAGCCATAGCTTTTTTATTTTTCTGTCAATATTGCCATATGAGGGCTTGTTTTTTGCATGACCTATTGTTCTTTTAAATGAAACCATGAGTTTTACTATATAGTGTACTGCATCCACCAATATCTAGGTAATGTTATACTTGTGTTGATAGGATGATGTTCGCCTGTTTTGCCTGACTTTGCTTTCTTACAGCTATGCGGTCTCTCTATATATGTGATCACTTTTGCAGCCCTGACATTACAGCATATTTTTCCCTCACTTTCCATTCACTGTGTTTGTATCAGTGTCCATGCTAAATTACAGTGTATGGATGGCACTTTTTGATTACTTTGGTGTCTATTTTTGACATATTAAGGAAAATTGGATGTTTTTGCTGCAAATAGTGTACTCTTATTGACTGATCTTTGATCATGTGACCACCTCTTTTCAGCCTTGACACTATGTTTTTCCCTCATTATCCACCCACTGTTACTTTTCAGTATTGAGACTGACTATGGGTGACACTTTGTGAAATTTAGGTGTCTATTCATTTGTTTATTGGAAATTGATATGTCTGTCCTCTTTGAAATTTTTGTATATCTTTTTTATTAGCAGATTCATGGTAATTTTTGATGTACTCTTTGCTATATATCATATTGGGTATCCTTTCTGCATGGTTTAATTAAGGATATTATGTACACTCACTATTGTTGTATCCCATTTTTGGACTCCATGCACAAAGTATACCTTATATTAAGGATTGATTTCATATCTATGAATATGTTAGAAATATAGCTACATTAGCGGTTCTCTTCAGGCAATATATTTCTGTCCCTTCAACTCTTGACTGAGAATCATGCAGTCTGATGATAATTCCATCCTTATATCTGATGCAATTGTACCTAGTGTTTTGCAGTGATGTAACCCGTTTTCTCCCCTTATCAACTTTCCACTAATAAAATCTTTAGATCTTTGGACTATTTGATCGCCTCCTTCCTTGTTTGTTGTCATATAGTGCACTGGAAAACTGTAAAAGAAAATTCCAAGTGCGAAAAAATTGCAATTGCATGATTGTTTATAGGGTATTTTATTCACTGTGTTCACTATATGGTAAAAGTGATGTGTCAATGTGATGCCTCAGATTGGTATGAGTTCGTAGATACCAAACATGTATGGGTTTATTTTTATCTGTGGGGTTAAAAAAATTCTGAAGTTTGTCCCAAAAAATTGCTGCACTTTTTGGGTCATTTTCCGCGACCCATAGCATTCTCGTTTTTTCGAGATATGGGGCTCAAGGCCGCTTTACAGGCAGCGACATCGCTAAAGCGATGTCGTCGGGGTCAAGTGATTCGTGATGCAAATCCGGCTGCTTTAGCAATGTCATTGCGTGTGAAACCTACGTGCGATCCAAAATGGTCTCAAAATCGTGCAAAATCGTTAATCGTTGACATGCCCCCCTATCCCCAAAAATCGTTGCTGCTGCGTGTACGATGTTATTTGTCGTTCCTGCGGCAGCACACATCGCTATGTGTGATACCGCAGGAACGAGGAACCTCATCTTACCTGCGGCCGCCGGGAGTGAGGAAGAAAGGAGGTGGGCGGGATGTTACGTCCCGCTCATCTCCGCCCCTCCGCTTCTATTGGGCGGCCGCTTAGTGACGTCGCTGTGATGCCGAACAAACCGCCCCCTTAGAAAGGAGGCGGTTCGCCGGTCACAGTGACGTCGCTAGGCAGGTAAGTAGTGTGACGGGTCCGAGCGATTTTGTGCGCCACGGGCAGCGATTTGCCCGTGACGCACAAACGATGGGGACGGGTACGCACACTAGCGATCTCGCTAGCGAGATCTCAGTGTGTAAAACGGCCTTCAGTGAGGACTTATTTTTTTTGCTTCATGAGCTGACAATTTTAATGGTACCATTTTTGCACATATGCTACGTTTTGATCGTCTGTTATTGCATTTTGCGCAAAGTTTGTGACGACCAAAAATCGTCATTTACTAATCAAAATAATTGATTTTATGTTTTGATGGATCAGGCATTTCTGAATATGGTGATACCAAATATGTGTATTTTTTTAACCCATTAATTTTGAATGGGGCAAATTGGGGGTGATTTGAACTTTTAGATTTTATGAAAAATTTTTAATTTTTTTTTTACTTTTTTATTTTATTTTACTAGTCCCAATGGAGGACTATAAGGATCAGCAGTCTAATTGCTGATTCATTTCTGTTGATCGGAGCTGCACAGCTCTGATCAGCAGAAAGGCAGCATTCCTGTTATAGCCGCCGCTCTATCAGCTGTAACAGGAATTACTTCGAGATAGCGACAGGAGTCATCATGTGACTCGTCGCTACCATGGCAACCATCGGCTCCCCGTGATCATGTCACAGGGCTGCCAATGGCGATTTGTCTGCTGTGGCCATATAAATCGCGCTATCAGATATTGATAGCATGATTTAAGGGGTTAACAGGCACAAGTAGATCGCGGATCTACCCGCTCCTGATAGCCACACATGTCTGCTGTACAAATCAGTAGACATGTGCGGGGATCACAGCTGGCTCACCGCAGCAGCCAGCTGTGATTGCCCCTTCAAGATTTAGGACGTACCGTCCTAGGTCGTGAAGGAGTTAATAAATGCTTAACAGGGTTAACATTAATTTCTATGTAAAAATGACTTGCTGTTCTTATCGTAAAGGATTACCCCCATCTTCAGGTTCCTATCTCAATATGTAGTAGGTATAAAAATAATAATATTAGCAAATACCTCAAATTAGAAATGTAGGATAGTTCTCCTGACAAAGCCATGTCTCCTACCTCATGTGCAGGGTATTGCAGCTCAGGTATTCATGGTTACAGCCACTCATATAATGATAGTCAGTTAGTTGGTTGTGGTCGTAAACATAGATACCTAAGCTGCAATGCCCTGCACATGAGGTAAGAGACATGGCTATATTAGGAGAACTATACTACATTTCTAATTAAAGATATTTGCTGTTATTATTAGTATTACACCTACTACATATTGGAATAGGATCTTGGACATGAAAGTACCCCTTTATGTGTTTTGAGCACATTTTAACTGCATCAGGTTTCCAAAGATGCTAAGCAGTTAAAAGAAATGACCTAATTCTTCAAGCATCTTCTGCTCTGAGGATACTTTACACTTTGTGATACAAGTCAATTGGAAAGCTAAAAATATACCCATCGATGCCTGAGCTTCATTTTGAGCATTTCACCAGCATTTATACTTGAAATCCTGCTAGCTATTCATTCATTGTTGAATGCAGTTTTTAAAAAGGCCCAAAAAATGCCAGTACATAAAACACCCCCAAAAATGCTGGAAAAAAACACTAAAAAAGAAATCTGCCAAAACCTCAAAAAAGTGCTCAGTAAATGACCCAAAGATGCTAAAAAATGATGCGTCAGCAAAAATTAAGTTGCGTTTTTTCCAATTTTTCTCTATTGAAAAACTCAATGGGTGTGAAATAAAGAAAAATGTTATGTGCATATTCCCTAGCAATTCATTTATATTTATTGGTGAGGAGTAGAATTGTTGAAAATTTTCAATAACTGCACACTCAGATTATGTGGCAGTTAATTGCACAGTACTATGCTTTTTTTTTTCTTTCTATCTATAGTAAAGCAGATTTTTCTTTGGATTTTCAGGCTACTGCAAATGCTTAAAATTCTTCATTTGAAAACGTGCACACAAGATGCACTTTCAGCGTTTCGTGCTTTGTACAATGTGTCTGATACTGTAATACTACCCAACAGTATATTTAATGTTCTCAATTGCATAGAAAACTCTAAGGGGTACTTTGCACACTGCGACATTGCTAGCCGATGCTAGTAATGCCGAGCGCGATAGTCCCCGCCCTCGTCACAGATGCGATCTCTTGTGATAGCTGCCGTAGCAAAAATTATCGCTACGGCAGCTGCACATGCACTTACCTGCCCTGCGACGTTGCTCTGGCCGGCGAACCACCTCCTTCCTAAGGGGGTAAGTCGTGCAGCGTCACAGCGACGTCACATGGCAGGTGGCCAATAGAAGCGGAGGGGCGGAGATGAGCGGGAAGTAAACATCCTGCCCACCTCCTTCCTTCCTCATTGCAGGCGGGACGCAGGTAAGGAGATGTTCCTCGCTCCTGTGGCTTCATACACAGCGATGTGTGCTGCCACAGGAACGAGGAACAACATCGTACCTGTCGCTGCAGCGAAATTATGGAAATGACCGACACTACACAGATCACCGATTTACGACGCTTTTGCGATTGTTTATCGGTGCATCTAGGCTTTACACGTTGCAACGTCGTTACCGGTGCTGGATGTGCGTCACTTTCGATTTGACCCCGGCGATATCGCAGTAGCGATGTCACAACGTGCAAAGTACCCCTGAGGTACTAATGTACTGCAGTATATACTGAAATGGAGGAAATAACTAATTTCAGTATATAACTCCAAGAACACCCTAAAAAATTTGATGGAATCCAAATTAAAATCCTACGCCAGTGACGTAATCCAAATGAAAATGCCAGCCTGCAGCTGCCTAGAACTCTAGGCAGCTGCAGGCTGGCATTTTTAGGCTGGGGGGCAATATCCATGGCACCTTGCATCTTGATAAATAAAAATCCTGGCACTTCTACATCCAGAGCCTAGAGAGAGGGGAAATCCGTCCACTGTCTGCAGGCTAGGAGAACTACTGACAGCAGTGGGTGGTGCCAGTATGTGACCTCCACTGACGTCGCCAGCTGGGCTCATCTCTGCTTTCAGTGAGGTCGGTGTCCCAATTGTTATTTCTATGCAACTGCATGCTCCTGTTCAGAGAGCAGCAGGCGTGCCAGGTGATGCGACTCGACTCTCACGCGAGTGTGACACCAAGCTCACTGAGAGTAGCTGAGGACCCTGGGTATGACCTCCATTGAACTGAGTGACATCACCTGCTCTAAGCTGCATTCCCCATTGGCTGGTGATATCATTAAGTTCATCATAGGTCATAACCGGGCTCCCTCAGCTGCTGTCAGTGTTTCCCAGAGCCTGTGGAGAGTGGACATGTTTCCCCTGTCTCCAGGCTGCAGATGTAGTAGTGCCGAGATCGTGGTGGGACCTCATGTGGATCATGTTGGATCTTCATGGGTGTTTTGGGGGTTAAAAAAGGGTGAAAGAGGGTGTGTGTATTTAATTTCAAATATATGACGGTCCGTGTTTTATTTCTTATGATTTGCAAGATTAGTAATGGAGGCGGTCTCATAGATGCCTCCAATTACTAATCTAAGGCTTAGCAGCAGCTGTGAGCTGTCATTAACCCCTTATTATCCAAAATTACCACCACACCAGGGCAATCCGGATGAGCCAGGTAAAGCATAGAATTGTCACATGTAATAGATGCTACATTTCTAGGCAGCTGCAGGCTGGCATTTTTAAGCTTGGGGTCAATATCCATGGAACCTTGCATATTGATAATACCAGCTCCCACCTGTCTGCTTCACCTTGACTGGAAATAAAAAATGGGGGGACCTTAGGTCTTTTTTCCCTATATTTTGATATCCAGCCACGGTTAGGCTCACAGGTGAGGGCTGCAGCCTGCTGCTGTAGTTTTACCTACACTACAGAGGCATTCTGCAGCCCTCACTTGCAAGCTATACCATGGCTGGATATGGCGGGAACCTACGTCATATTTTAAAAAATATTTATTTACTTTTAAACTACTATACATCAAACTTACTGCAATCAATCACAGATGTGGACAAAGGGTGGGTGTGTACAGCAGTCTGCAATCAATCACAGACACTGGCACAGAGAGTGGAAGAGGGAAGCAGTGAATATTCATGAACCTTAATTAGCAAACCCAAAAGAAAGTCTGACTGCAGTATGATCCTCCAGGAAACACGGTGTGTATAATTATCCTGCTCTAACTACCATTTAACTACCATCATAGCCCTTTAGCGCTTACTTCGGCCATTTTACAGCCATATTACAGCCCCAAACATCTTGTCTCCATTGACTTTCTCATTGTTCGGGGTTAAGTTCAGGATCATGTTTGCTCGCTAATCCCGATTTATTTTTTTATCCCGTGCTTATTTGACAAACTCATGTATCCATGGGTTTGCTCATCACTATTAAGTTGATTTTTTTTTAATAACCCTATATCTCAAATCCCAATGATAAAGGGATAACTTAATGATTGTTGGAGGTCTGGCCACTGGGACCACAGCAATCCTGGGAATGGGACTCTGCAGCTCAGACATGAATTGATTGGAAGTGCGCATGCACGACTTCTGCTTTATGTATTTTTCTATGGAACTGATGGAAATAGCCGAGCACAGTACTCCCTTCTATTTACTTACTCCTTGCTTTTTGTATCCTTATAGAATCTCCCCCTCCCCATTGATTTCCTTGTCTCTTAGTGCTATGTTAATGCATCTGGTATCTAACAGATGCGCTCTGCATTTACCCTCACAGCACCGTTTGACGCATGCTCATGTTTCTCCAATCATATCCTAGCCAGCCTCTCTCAAGCCCTCCTCACAAGAGCACTTCTTTAATCTGATGTCACCCGGCAGCGCACATCACCGGGACCTCTTCTTTATTCCCATTTCTCACCTATATTATGAGCTAGTGGCCTACAATGTCATTCACCACAGAATGACCACGTCCGCACCGCCGCCATCCTTAGAAACTCGTGCAGATATGTTCTTATGTTTATATGACCCTGATCCTTATTAATTTCTATTCATAATCCCTTCTCCTACACCTATTTGCTGCATATCGCTAGTGCCAGTCTGCATTATCAAGTTCTATTCTTTCTTAATCTTCTCTTAGCCCTTTCATGACTTAGATCTTTTTAGTCTAACATTATTTACCAAACATTGCATATGTGTCCTAACCAGCCTCATAAAATCATATTTCTTTTCTTTCTTATGTGTAAGCAGGCCCTATTTTTATTTTTTTCTCCTTTAACCTCTTTATTGGTTTTGAACCCGTTTATTGGTTTTGAACCCCTTTATTTGTCCTGTCATGTTTAATATTATTCACGTTTTTTTCTGTGGCCTCCTATTACATGCTTTACCTTTTAATTTAGATTGCAATTCTGTTTTATATATTTTTTTTTGCTATTTTTTTCTGCATATTTTGCTGCACCATTCACATATACTGTTTTGCTTTTTCACAGATTCCTTATCTTATAGTCCTCTACTTATTGGTATGTCTTGGTATGTTTTCTATTACACTATGTAACCATGTTGTCTCTCTAGATCCAGCGTATTTATTGTTCCCATTATGGGATTAATGTAATTTTATCTCTGATGCTTTACTAACATGACCCATTTATTAATATTCTCTGCAAGTATATGATATACTCATGTATATTGCGTATATTTCTGATAAATTAACTAACATTCTTGTGCATTAATATTTCTAAGTTCTGTTAATATTACTAATTTCTGTTATTTTTTCATCATGTAGAAATTCACTTGACAAAGCCCCAGATATACTGAAACATTGATTTGTTCTGCTGTTTAAAAAAAAAGACAAAGAAAAAACAATAAAACTATAATGAAGCATTAACATATGTGTAAGCTATAAATTACCATATCACCTACCTACTTGAATATATATACAAATATATCTACTTGCATACATACATACATACACACAAACATACATACACACATAAACATACACACAGACACACACACACACACTAATCTTTAGATACAGGTGCTTCTCAATTCATTAGAAAATCATCAAAAAGTTAATTTATTTCAATTACTCAAAAGTGAAACACAGAATATTATATAGAGTCATTACAAACAGAGTGATCTATTTCAAGTGTTTATTTCTGTTAATGTTGCTGATTATGGCTTACAGCCAATGAAAACCCAAAAGTCATTGTTATGGGCCAACGGTCACCGGAGCTGCGAACCGATCGAGCCCCGTTCACATCCCCTGATTTGGAGTCAGTCGACCCAGCAGTGCCACCTGTCCGTCGCTCAAGGTGTCTGGCCGAGAGACAACAAGTGGTCAGAGTTCTTTGCCCTCGGGAGCCTAAGGGGCACTTTGCACACTACGACATCGCAAGCCGATGCTTGCGATGCCGAGCACGATAGTCCCCGCTCCCGTCGCAGTTGCGATATCTTGTGATAGCTGCCGTAGCGAACATTATCGCTACGGCAGCTTCACATGCACTCTCCTGCCCTGCGACGTCGCTCTGGCCGGCGATCCGTCTCCTTATTAAGGGGGCGGGTCGTGTGGCGTCATAGCGATGTCACACGGCAAGCGGCCAATAGAAGCGGAGGGGCGGAGATGAGCTGGATGTAAACATCCCGCCCACCTCTGTCCTTCCGCATAGCCGGTGTGAGCCGCAGGACGCAGGTAGGAGATGTTCCTCGCTCCTGCGGCTTCACACACAGCGATGTGTGCTGCCGCAGGAACGAGGAACAACATCGTAACATTGGTCCTTCTGAAATTATGGAAATGACCGACGCTACACCGATGATACGATTTCGACGCTTTTGCACTCATTAATCGTATTAAAAATGATTTACACACTATGATATCGAGAGCGACGTCGGATGTGCGTCACTTTCAATTTGATCCCACCGGCATCGCACCTGTGATGTCGTAGTGTGCAAAGTGCCCCTAAGTCCTCTTCCAGCGCTACTGAGCATGTGCATAACATCATCGCCTCCACGATGGCTACTGAATGACCGGCGATGACATCAGCTGTGATACGGTGCTCACCGATTAGTCAGCATGATGTCAGCAGTGAGGTGGTGGCTGCGGGTTCGCTGCAACCGTTGCACTCGGCCATGTGGCCAGGCGGGCATAAAAGGGCCATAGCTCTGCCCATCGGGGCGGGTGCGTCTTATTGTATCTGAGACAGTCTAGTATGCGGTTGTAGCCATAGAGCCACTGGACTGCTATCTTTTGTGCTTGCCACCTGGCGGCCGTTGTGTGCTGTGTCTGTACGCCAGTCGGGTGCTTCCTTGCCATTCAGCTTGGTACATTTTCAGCTGGTTCTTCCCATGGTGCCCCAGTGAAGTCAACTGGGCCACACAACCTACTCGTATCGGCTTCCCAGTCAACCCCACCGGTGTGATCATCTTGCCTGACGTGTCCTGTACACACGTGGCCAGTTGAGAGCCCCGGTGTCTAGAAACGCTAATCAGAGGACCGCTCTGTCTGACGTGTCCTACTCATGTGGACGACAGGGCACTTTTGCGGCGGTCTTCCGGTCAACGCTACCTAGTCACCACCCGTCCTGATGTGTTCCCTGCACACATGGTCGGTGTAGCGCAACAAATACACCAAAAAGCTAGCTGGGTTGTCATCCGGTCTGACGTGTCCTTACACACGTGACCGGTTCCTAGGTCTCCTGTGCAGTTAACAGGGGTGCCTCACGGTTAGGGGTGTAGCCTACACCCCTGCACCTTGTGGTTCTGTAGTTGCTGCGCCTGTCTGCTGGTACCATTGTGGCATTACTATCTGTCCGGAGGGCTTCAGGTGATGGCTGGTCCCATAACCGTAATAAACCATCCATCCCCATCGTAATAGTCATTATCTCAGAAAATTAGAATAATTAACCTAAAACACCTGCAAAAGCTTCTTAAGCATTTAAAATGGTCTCAGTCTGGTTCAGTAGGCTACACAATCATGAGAAAGACTGCTGACTTGACAGATGTCCAGAAGGCAGTCATTGACACTCTCCTAAAGGAGGGTAAGCCACAAAAGGATACTGCTAAAGATGCTGCCTTTTCACAGAGTGCTGTATCCAAACATATTAATGGAGAGTTGAGTGGAAGAAAAAAGTGTGGTATCAAAAGGTGCACAAGCAACTGGGATAATTGCAACCTTGAAAGGATTGTGAAGAAAAGGCCATTCAAAAATTTGGGGGAGATTTACAGGCAGTGCACTGCTGCTGGAGTCAGTGTTGCAAGAGCCATTACACACAGACGTATCCAGGACATGGGCTAAAAGTGTCGCATTCCTTGTTTCAAGCCACTCATGACCAATAGACAACGCCAGAAGTGTCTTACCTGGGTCAAAGAAAAAAAGAACTGGTCTGTTGCTCAGTCATCCAAGGTGTTGTTTTCAGATGGAAGTAATTTTTGTATTTCATTTGGAAAACAAGGTCCCAGAGTGTGGAGGAAGAGTGGAGAGGCCACAATCCAAGCTGTTTAAGGTCTAGTGTGCAGTTTCCACAATCAGTGATGACTGGGGAGCCATGTCATCTGCTGGTGTAGGTCCACTGTATTTTATCAAGACCAAAGTCAGCCCAGCAATATATCAGAACATTTTAGAGCACTTCATGCTTTCCTCTGCCAACAAGCTTTTTGGAAATGAACATTTCATTTTCCAGCAGGAATTGGCACCTGTCCACACTGCCAAAAATACCAATACCTGGTTTAATAACCACAGTATCACTGTGCTTGATTGGCCAGCAAACTTCCCTGATCTAAACCCTATTGAGAATCTATGGAGTGTTATCAAGATGAAGATGAGAGACACCAGACCCAACAATGCAGATGAGCTGAAGGCTGATATCAAAACAACCTGGGCTTCAATAACACCTCAGCAGTGCCACAGGCTGATCGCCTCCATGCCACGCAGCATTGATGCAGTAATTAATGCAAAAGGAGCCCTGACCAAGTATTGAGTGCATTTAATGTACATACTTTTGAGTAGGCCAATATTTCTGAGTTAAAATTCAGTTTTTCAGTTGGTCTTATAAAATATTCAATATTGTATATAACAATAGAGAAGGCAGAGTTGGTAATAAACCCTCTCTGCCTTCTCTATGGGGAATGTGGCTGTGTCTTCCACCTGAATCACTGCTTCCGCAGCTATATAATCTGGTACATATGCTCAACTATGCAGTGACATTTTAAAGCGTCACAGCAGAGAATGCCACAGTCAGCTATCTTATACAGTATAAGCACTTCAAGATTAGTTAAACTGGCTCTTTACCTCTGATTACCATATGTTTACCCAAATCCATATAGTTTAATGTTACTTCAACATTACCAAGACTGTGTTTGCTCTGTGTTTCAAAGGGGTTTAATACAGTCCTAGAAGACCTGGAGTCTTACGCTTATCATGGCAATATGTGGCTTTGGTCCACTTTCAGATACACTTTTAATTGATGCTGAATCAGGTTTGATAAAATTAATGTATTTGGAAAAATTGGACAAATCGAAGACAAAAAGAATTTCGAGAAATGTGTTCATCTGTAGGCATCTCAAGACAATATGAAATGAACTCATACCCTTTTTGTCACTAAAATAGCTTATTATTACTTGACTCCTGAAATTATGTACTATCAATAATAACGTAAAATGCATTGTATTTTAAGATAATATCTTTAAATTACTTCTAGGAAATTGGCCATAAAATTATGCATGTCATCAAATCCTGATATGGTGATGCTAAACAATTTTGCAGAAGTAAATAACTCTGTCTTATTTTCTTCGCAATATAAAAAAAATTGTCAGAGAATCAAAGTGATAAGTTATTAGCACAGCCATTTGAAATGCTTTACCCTGTGCCTCAAAGATAAGGGTCTTTGAAGTCCAGCAAAGCCAAATTGTTAGAAGAACAAAGTAAATCTATGAACTTTAGATAAAGTTCATATTTTTCAAGAAATGCACAGCTTATAATTCAGGGCAAAATCAATTATTTCACAGTTAAAATACTTTATAAAAATAATATATAGTGTAATTAAGTTCTGCTACTGGTAATACAATAAATATATTATACAGTATACATGGTAAAAAAATGTCAAAATGGGACCACAAGATTGATGATGTCGTAACAATGGGAAATGTAAATATTATTATTAGTAGTAGTAGTAGTAGTAGTAGTAGTAGTAGTACTGTATTTCTCAAAAAATTAAACTGTGTCATATTATGTTTGGCTCCAAAAGATGTGTTAGGTTTAATTTTTGGGTGTTCTTTTACGTTTTGTATTGGTGGCAATATTTGGGTCACCTGTTAATGAAAAATAAATATTTATCCCTTACTACGCCCATAATCAAGCCCACTCCTTTGCCGAAGTCAGTGATTGGAACTTTTGTAATTGCATATTTAACCCCTTCCCCACCCACCCCTCTGTGCTGGGTGACAGCGATTTGAACTTGTGTTAATAAAAAATGAACATTCATCGCCTTCCCCTCCCACCTGTCTGCCGGCGTCAGTGATAAAAACTTGTGTTAATGAAAGAATGAATATTCACCCCATTTTCCACCCCTCTGCTGGCATCAGTGATTGGAACTTCTGTTAATGAAAAAGTAATATTTCCCCGTCTAGTGATGATCGAACCAGTGGATATTCTGGTTTGCCGAACCAGCACGGGGAAAAAAAAAATCTGAATCGGCGAGTGAACTTGATGCCAAAGTTAAATTTAAACAATGAACCCCATGGAAGTTAATGGGGATGAGATGTTCGGGTCTGTAAAATGGCTGTAATATGGTCGTTGTAAGTCCTAGGAGGCTCTGGTGAAAGTTAAATGGTAGTAAGAGCAGAATAGTTATACATACTATGCTTCCCAGTGATTCCAAGAGGATCACTCTGCAATCATACTCTCTTCCAGGCCCGCTAATTAAGGTTCATGAATATTCCCCTCCCCACTCTCTGTGCCAGTGTCAGTGATTAGTTTCAGACTGTTATACATTCCCTTATCCAGTAAACAACAGAAAAGAGGGGAGTCATGAATTTAGGAGGCTGCATGGCACAATGTAAATATTAAATATGGAGTAGGACCCCCCTATCAAGATTTGCCGTGATGTGGCAGGGGTGGCTCAAAAAATGGATCAATTATTTGCTAAAAATCTCATTTTGCATTATAATACAGTTGGAATATTATGTGAATTTTCACTTTAATTGTTTGCATGTCATTCTCAAGCAGTGCTGGCTCCTCCCTATTTCTATACGCCCTTATACAGTGTATTTGTCTGGGATTGTATGTAGTCAGTTTGCGATGTAATAGTGTAAAAAGAAATAAATAAATGATTTAAAAAAATTGACATAGGTTCTCGCCATATTTTGATAGTCAGTGCGGGTAAAATTACAGCTGCAGGATGCAGCCCCCACCTGTGAGCTTTACTGTGGCTGGATATCAAAATAGCGGGGGAAAAAGAAGGGTCCCTCACAGTTTTGATATCCAGCCACAGTAAAGCAGACAACTGGGGGCTGGTATTGACAGGATGGGAGGACCCATTGATATGGCCCCTCCCAGCTTAAAAATACCAGCACACAGCTGCCCAGAATTGTTGCATTGCCTAGATGCAACAATTCTGGACATTAACAGACTCATCCCGATTGTGCTGGCAATCAGGGTAACATAACGGCTTAATGACACCTCACAGCTGCCACTAAGCCCTAGGTTAGTAATGGGAGGCATCTATGATAACCCCATTACTAATCTTGTAAGTGAAATAAATAAAACACAAACACCGATAAAAAATCTATTATTTGAAATAAAATACCCACACCCTCTTTCACTATTAACTCCCAAAATATCCTTGAAGATCCAACGTAATCCATATGAGGTCCCATGACGATCCTGGAACTGCTACATCTGGAGCCTGGAGAGAAAAAAAACATGTCCACTTTCTACAGGCTCTGGGAAAAACTGACAGCAACAGGGGGACCCGGGTGTTCCCTCCACTGAACTGAGTGACATCACCAGCTATCCGGGGACCCATGTGGGAGCATGTGACGTCATTCAGTTCACCGGAGGTCACATCTGAGCTGCCCTCTGCTCTCAGTGAGGCCAGTGGCACACTTACAAGTGACTCGCATGAGAATCGAGTCACATCACGTGGCAGGGCCTGCCACTTTCCAACTAAGAGAGTGCAGCTGCATACATTTACATGCAGCTGCATGCTCCTCTTCAGAGAGCAGCAGGCTGTGCCTGGTGATGCAACTTGATTCTCATGTGAGTCACTTGTAAGTGTGACCCCGGCCTCACTGAGAGTAGAGGGCAGCTCAGATGTGACTTCCGGTGAAAAGAAGTGATGTCACTTGCTCACAGCTGAGTCCGCCGTTGGCTAGTGACATCACTCAGTTCAGCGGAGGTCACACCTGGGCTCCCCCGCTGCTGTCATTGTTTCCCAGTGCATGCTGAGAGTGGACATGGTTCCCTTCTCTTCAGGCTCCGAATGTAGCAGAGCCTGGATTGTTCTAGGACCTCGCATGGACTATGTTGGATCTTCAAAGTGTTTTGGGGGTTTAATAAAGGGGTGAAAGAGGGTGTATGTATTTTATTTAAAAATAAAGGATTTTTTCTGTGTTTGTGTTTAATTTTTTTTCACTTACAAGATTAGTAATGGAGGAGCAGGTCTCATAAGTGTTTCCCATTACTAATCTATAGCTTAGTGGCAGCTGTACGATGTCATTAACAGTTATCTTATTCCAATTGCCAGCACACCAGGGCAATCATGATCAGCTGGGTAAAGCCTAGAATTGTCAAATCTCATAGATGCAACAATTTTGAGCAGCTGCGGACTGGTATTTTTAGGCTGGGGGGGGAATAACCATGGGCCTGCCAGCCACCACCTATCTGCTTTACCATGGCTGGATATCAAAAATGGGGGAATCTACATCTTTTTTTCCGCTTGATTTTGGTATCCAGGCATGGCAATGCTCACAGGTTTGGGTTACGGCCTGCAGATGTTGTTACCCGTGCTTGTTATCAAAATATCGTGGAAGCCTACGTCACTTTCCTTATTATTTTATATATTTTTACACTACTATACAGCAAACTGACTGCACCCGGTAACAGATGCAGACACGGGAGGGGGGGGGGCTGTATAGCCATCTGCAACTAATCCCATAAACTGGCACAGAGGGTGGGTGGGGGAAGCAGTGAATATTCATGAACCTTTATTAGCGGGTCCTGAAGAGAGTCTGACTGCAGCTTGATCCTCTGGGAAACATGGTATGCATAACTATACTGCTCTTACTACTATTTAACTTCCATTTGTAGCCCATGTAATTTATTTTGTACAGTAATTTCCATGCCCAATCAAAGCCATGGCAATACTTAGCATTGCTGTGATGGCTCTGGAAGTGCCCACAGCCTAAAAGCTTGCTGTTTGGCTGCTCTGCAACCCTTCAACAAACTTTATTCGGGTGACAACTCCGAACAGGAACCGGACTTACAATTAAAAGTCTATGTTTGGTGTTCATCTCCAAACACAAGGTGTTTGTTATGGACCCCAAACTTTACTGTTCAAGTTCGCTCATCCCTGCCCCCATTTTCTGTACACCCCTATGTGCCATGTGTCTGTAACTCACTCAGTCATATTACTGCCTGAGGATTGCAGTGCAATACTCAAACTGGCCAGCATGTCTTCTGACCCAAGCATGTGAATGTGTATTTCAATGCAGCTGTCACACTCAGGTGAGCATACCCGCCCGATAGTCCAATTACACTGTGATCCTCTGGCAGTAATATGACAGTATGAGTGAAGCACTGACACCTGGCACAGAGGGGTGGGTGTGGAAGGAGGTGAATATTCATTTTTCCATTAACAGAAGCTCTGATCCCTGTTGCCGGTAGAGAAGTAGGCAGGATTATTGGGGGGAGAGGTGAATTTTCATTTGTTATTAACACAAGTTCTAATCACTGACACTGACAGAGGTGTGAGCGGGATTATGGGCAGGAAGAGGAGTGAATATTCATTCCATTAACTAGCTGGTATGTGACCATAAACATTGGGGCTTACAGTAACACAACGGAGCAACATTCACCAATTAAAGTTACATATCTTGAAAGTACTGCCAAGCTCTATTTCACAATACTATTAGTGTGATGATCTGCAACTAGGACTTATTTTTGGAGTAGAGCTTACATTTTAAGCTTACTTCAAAAAGGCAGAAAAATCATAGTAGGGCTTGTTTTTGGGGTAGGTCTTATTTTCGGGAAACACGGTAGTAGCAGCAGTTTAGGCATTGGTAAGTATTGCTCACTTTGTATTTTATGTCATTGCTTGCTGTTAGATAACATTTTTTAAACTACATGAAAACCCTTTAAAATAAAAGAAAAAGAGTTTTGTGAAACATGAAAGTTTTAAATGCACTTGAAAAAAAATAGTCATCAGAATGTTGCATTAAAGGAGTTGCCCAGAGTTTGGATGAAAGTCTTCAGTGACTGTATGTGACAGCAAATGTCTGAATCCTGAGATCGTGAGACGTGCACACTGTCAGGATACTCTGAAATTGTTGAAACATTCAATCAACTACGTGACTGTATGTATGTGATTTGCATACATCCACTCAAATTCCAATTAGACAAGCTCATCCTGTCTCAGTGCACTTTTATTAAGGGAACACGTACAGTTGGCACATGACTCTCCCTGCCTTCGGACAAATGATTAAACAACAGAAAATAAGTGGTCAAGCTCTCAGTTCTTATTAATTAATCATTTGTCTGAAGGAAGGAATGAAGAAGCCGGTGGTGATTGTGTGCGAAGCTTGCTTTACGTCATAACCTTACGTGAGACCCACTAGTGCCAGCACCGCTGGAACGGAGGTGATTATAAACTTTTTTATTTTACTTGGGAGAAACATAAGGAATGAGAATTGGTTGTCCTAGTAGTGGACAAACCTTTTAAGACGAAACCCCACTGGAAATGTATGACATAGGGTTAAAGTGCCTACTCTGGCAAAATCTAGCAGGAGTACGTATAATACAGCCGGGCTTCCTGTGGAAAAGGCCAAAGTTGTTTATTACCTCTTGTATCTTCTTTTTTGCTTGTTATATAGCACTAAGCAGTAGGCAGCAAACAGAAGCATTGCACCTGCCAATGCCTCTGTTGAAGTTAGTGATCACAAACTCCTACTAGTGATGTCTGATACCAGTGATTGTTTTACTCTTTATCTCAGGCTCCTATTGATGTTGCCCCATATATAGTAGAAAAAATCAACAAAACAACACACAAAAAAAAGGTTTTTTTATAATCTCTTTGTTGACAAATTATGGAAAATGTGTAAAATCATATAAATACAAAGTGACTGCAAAGAAAAAAAAATGAAAAAGCATTATAAAAAAGAAAAAATATTATAAAAAAAGTCCCCTATTTATAAAATAAAGTTTGTTTCCAATTTAAAATACATTTTATTATATACATATAATGAAAAACAAAAACTTGACATACTTTAGTATTACTATAATAACCTAGTGAATTGATTCAACAGATAATTTGGGGAGAAATGTGAGTTTACTATGGGGAAACTTTTAAGCACTGTATAAGGCTGCAAAGGTATTACTTTGTAGAAGCTGGAAGTAAACAATTTCATATTGATATTACCATTTATTACAGGGTATAAATGATTCGTTTTTTGTTTATTCGATTTTTTTTTTTTTTTTTAAAAAAAGCTTCCAAAATAAAGAAAATGAATTTATGCCTTTTCTGGGCATATTTCTTCAGAGCAGTTTTCATTTTTCAAAGAAACACCATGTAATGTTGCAACTGTACTTTCAAATAAAAGAAGACAGCAATAAAATGAAGGAATCTTTGAAATTTGAATTTTCTAGGTGCTATAATTATTTTTTTAAGTTTCACAACTAATACATTTGCTGTGAAATGCATGTACTCCCATTGCACTGAAAAGATGTGTATAGCACTCTTAGGCAGGCTTTGCACGTTGCGACATCGCAAGTCGATGCTGCGATGTCGCACGCGATAGTCCCCGCCCCGTCGCAGGTACGATATCGTGTAATAGCTGGCGTAGCGAAAATTATCGCTACGCCAGCTTCACACGCACTCACCTGCCCTGCGACCGTCACTGTGGCCGGTGACCCGCCTCCTTCCTAAGGGGGCGGGTCGTGCGGCGTCATAGCGACGTCACACGGCAGGCGGCCAATAGCGGCGGAGGGGCGGAGATGAGCAGGATGTAAACATCCCGCCCACCACCTTCCTTCCGCACATCCTACGGAAGCCGCGGTGACGCCGGTAGGAGATGTTCCTCGCTCCTGCGGCTTCACACACAGCGATGTGGGCTGCCACAGGAGCGAGGAACAACATCAGACCGTCGCGTCAGCGTAATTATGGATTACGCCGACGCTGCACCGATCATACGATTACGACGATTTTGCGCTCGTTAATCGTATCATCTAGGCTTTACACACTACGATGTCGCATGCGATGCCGGATGTGCGTCACTTTCAATTTGACCCCACCGACATCGCACCTGCGATGTCGTAGTGTGCAAAGCCCGCCTTAGGGGTACTTTGCACACTACGATACACATCCGGCATCGCTGTCGACATCGGAGTATGTGAATCATTTTTACTACAATTAACGGGCGCAAAAGCGTCAAAATCGTATGATAAGTGTAGCGTTGGTCATTTCCATAATTTTGGAAGGAACGATGTTACGATACTGTTCCTCATTCCTGCGGCAGCACACATCGCTGTGTATGAAGCCGCAGGAGCGAGGAACATCGCCTTACCTGCGTCTCAGCTGCAATGAGGAAGAAAGAAGGTGGGTGGATGTTTACATCCCGCTCATCTCCGGCCCCCTGCTTCTATTGGCCGCCTGCTGTGTGACGTCGCTGTGACGCCGCACGACCCGCCCCATTAGGAAGGAGGCGTTTCACCGGCCAGAGCGCCGTCGCTGAGCAGGTAAGTGCATGTGAAGCTGCCGTAGCGATAATGTTCGCTATGGCAGCTATCACAAGATATCGCAGCTGTGACGGGGGCGGGGACTATCGCGCTCGGCATCGCTACCATCGGCTTGCAATGTCATAGTGTGCAAAGTACCCCTTAGTTTTACCAGGACTTTATCCAACTCATTTAAATCTCTTTAACGTAAAAACAGCCTAAGCAATGTCAAAGTCACATCATCATAGAAACAAAGTTCCATAGGTCACACTAGGTCAGCGCCAGACTTGGAATTTTTCAAAGGCGGTGACATCAGTAACTCAGTGATGTCACTGCGAGTGAGAGCTTTTGGGTCAGATGCTGACTGGGAGGTACTCTAAAAGTCCCTCCTGGCCAGCACCAGGCCCCGTCAAAAAAAACATCCTGTGCTTATAGACACCTGTAATGCTGATATATCAAAATATTGTAGTTTTTAGCCCAAAACAAAAAAACAGCCAAACAGGTACAGACTGTGTGAGGAAACGCTGGATCAGCAGCTGTCCCTTCTCCCAGCTTCCATCACGGCTAGTACAATTTCATATGGCTACTATGTAGGCTATCACTTCCGGATGCTTTTGGACATACAGTGCCAGGATGCACTTTAATATGGACTCTTGTCATTAATGCTAGGATCTTTCCTTATACCTACATTAGTCATAGGTTCAGCTGGACCAGAGCCTCATTGGCGGATAATTCGGATAATTCTCAGAGTTTCAGCGGGACAAGAAACCTATTTGGCTGACCATACTGAACAACAATTCTGAAAGAAAGCTAATTGCTTCTATGTGACATGTTTCCCATAGCATGTTTTTGAAATGTTTTTCCTTTCACACAGTTATTTAGGATCTGTATTCTAGATATTATGTATTTTTGAAACTAACTACTATCAAGACATATTACATGTTAAATACCCTTGATGAACCTCTAATATAGGAGGGGAAATGCATTGGGTAGTTTATAATGTGGCACCCCAGGGTTCAGTTGCCACAAATATACTTGTACCTGGGGCAGGGAAGGATCTCCACATCAGGTAATCCCACAACAACACTTCCACTCCAAGCCTGGAAGGGGAGCTCTACAAGCCAAGTTCAGGTGAAGTCCCCTTTAAATCCAGGTTTGGAGGCGGAGTCAGACAGTTGACAGTTGGAGTTGAGCTCCAGCGAGGAGAGGGAAGACATCAAAATGGAGAGGGCTCTGCTAAGCCCGCACGAGTAGCTGTGTGACAGACTGAGGGATCCAGAAGTGAGGCAAAAGAGGAGTGACCAGAGAAGTGGAGCCAGATCGGTTCATCCCCGAGGAACAGCGCTGCTTACCGGACACCGGCGTCCGAGATTGTGAGGGGTCTAATCTGCCCAGCAATAAAGACCGGAGGCCAGGGAGACTCCAGATTTTTTTTATTATTATTTATTTAATTTTTTTTTATCTATGTTACTACATCTTGGCAATTTTTGCCTTTTTTCTTGGCTATTAACCATGAGTGGTAAATCATGACGAGGTTGTTGTGGAAGGGTGAATAGGCGTTGTGTTTCAGATGTACATGTGGGAAGTTCTGTTAGTCAAAAGTCTAGTGAGAAAACACCGGCTCATCCTATCCCAAGAAAAATGAAAACAACTTCCGTTACTGGATAGCCTACTCCATTAGATTTCTTTAGCAGACACACATCGCTTTAACTTTGAAATGAGATTGATAAACAGCATGTGCTAGAGTGGATGTCAAGAGCTGCATCAAGTGGCCTCTCCTTCTCTTTCTGCACCTCAAAATACCACACAGTTCATTCCTCAGAGGTGCCACCCCAAAAACACTTGTTTCTGCCCATATCACAAATCTCCAATTGGCAAACTGACTGCGGGGAACCACACATGGGCGAGTAAGCAGAGCTGTTCACACATTCTTTCCCATGGGTATCAGAGATCTGCTCCAGAGATTCCCAGACTTAAGAAGAGGAAAGCATCTACACAAATGCTCAAAATCTTTGTCAGTTGGATCCTGGCCTGGACAAAGTAGGGTCCGAACAAGATCTGAACCTTCGTCAACTGACGTTAACCCCTGGGGATAGAGGAGATGATGATAAGACTCCGATACCTAAGGCACACGCCTACTGTCCTGTGATGTCAGGTCAGGAAAAGGAGTGGGACAACATAGAGCATAAGAATGAAGTTGTAGATTCCACTTGGTGTGAACCGAGGGGCATGCAGCTTAGTAGCTCAGCAGATGAAGAGGAGGAGGAGGATGAGGATGTTACATTGGTGATTCCCGCACAAAAACATTGCGATGCAACCATGAAAAGCACTACATCCTCAGCCACAACTCTATAACTCTGGCTGTGGCCAGCAGTGATCACAGGTCTGCAGTTCTTTTTGAGACCACAAAGGATGGCCCAACTTTCATTATCTGCCAACGTTGTAAACAATAACTCTGGAGGAAAATCTTCAAATAATTTGACTGCTGTATACATGAACCGGCACATGCGCAACCAACATGCATTAATGTGGGAATCTTACTGCACTAAAATATGGACTACCTGGCCTACCCAACCACCGGTCACCAAATCAACCTCGTCTGCTGCCATTTCCTCCTCCTACATCACCGACAAAGCTATTGTCACACAGGTCTCCGATCGCAGAACTTCCACTTGTTTACCCGCTGCAATCGGGCTGAGTGAAAGCCCGTTATCTGTTACAGACGTGACCATGCCTGGTGTTTTTGACTAATGTGAGACACTGTGATCACACCCTCTCTGTTGCATTGACCATACCTCCCAACTGTGCAAAGACACTGTGGGTAAATGGGGGAGTGCAATTGATGCCTCTGTCCTGCTGTCCTTCTGTCTGCCTTTAAGGTTTTTAAATCTCAAAACTCTAAATAGGATCTCCAAATTGTCTTTTGTCTAAAGTGCCATGTTATGGGAGCAAGAGGCCTACACCTGTCTGTCATTTTGTTGTCTCTGGTGAAGATAGAAATGATGGTTTAAGCCTTGTTACAGGGCCGGTAATACGCATTAATGTTGAGGCATTGGACTATTTGTAGTTTGTCGCAATTGTTGCCACTTTTCCTGTTGTCTGACTCTAATTTTTGGAAATGTGGAGACTCCAAGTATGGTCCCAAATTGTCTTTTGTCTATAGTGCCAGGGATCTGGGAGCAAAAGGCCTATGCCTGTCACTTATGAATTTCTTGATTTTTAAAATGTGAATGCCAGGCCACATCCTGTGTGTTGCATGGACCTTATCTCCCAGCTGTGCAAGACGTTATGGGGAAATGGGGGGATGCAATTGATGCAACTGTCCTGCCATCTGCCTGAAAAGTTTTTACATCTGAAGACTGCAATTAGGGTCTCCAAATTGTCTTTGTTTGTAGTGCCAGGGTTCTGGGAGCAAGAGGCCTATGCCTGTCACTCATGCATCATGAGAATATTAAAATGTAAATGCCAGGCCACATCCTGTGTGTTGCATGAACCATACCTCCCCGCTGTGCAAAGACACTACTGGGAAATGATGGGGGGGGGAGCACTTGATGCTACTGTCCTGCTATCCTGCTGTCTACCTGACATTTTCTGTGATAGTGGCAGTCATAAAATCTTACAGCAAAAACAACAACCAAAATCGTCTGAAAGACTTTTATGCAATCTTATGGATAGAGGTACCGCATTTGAATCTGAATTGTTCCAACAACTGTGTACCCTCTATGGATGTAAGAGAGTGCAAACAACTGTATATTATCCAGAGCATATTGGCCTGTGTGAGTGGATGAACCAGATTCTAATTGACATGCTGCCAGCCATAAATGCTCAGCAGAGAACTGATTGGCCAAATCAACTGCCACAGTTGGTCTATCCCTACAATAACAATGGCCATTGTTCTAGTGGTTATAAGCCTTAGGGTACCGTCACACTTTAGCGACGCAGCAGCGATCCCACCAGCGATCTGACCTGGTCAGGATCGCTGCTGCATCGCTGCATGGTCGCTGGTTAGCTGTCAAACAGGCAGATCTCACCAGTGACCAGCCCCCAGCCAGCAGCGACGTGCAAGCGATACTACACTTGCACGGAGTCGGCGTCTGGAAGCTGTGGACACTGGTAACTAAGGTAAACATCGGGTATGGTTACCCGATGTTTACCTTAGTTACCAGCGCAAACCGCTTAGCTTAGCGTGTGCAGGGAGCAGGAGCTGGCACTGGCAGCGTGAGAGCTGCGGAGGCTGGTAAAGAAGGTAAATATCGGGTAACCATCTTGGTTACCAGATGTTTACCTTGGTTACAGCTTACCGCAGGCTGCCAGACGCCGGCTCCTGCTCCCTGCACATTCAGGATTGTTGCTCTCTCGCTGTCACACACAGCGATGTGTGCTTATCAGCGGGAGAGCAACAATAAAAAAACGAACCAGGGCTGTGTGTAACGAGCAGCGATCTCACAGCAGGTGCCAGATCACTGCTCAGTGTCACACACAGCGAGATCGCTAATGAGGTCACTGCTGCGTCACAAAAACCGAGACTCAGCAGCGATCTCAGTAGCGATCTCGCTGTGTGTGAAGCACCCCTTACTATCTGATGTCTGCTCAACAAGGAAGACTACCAGCTGATGTTGCCATGGAATTGCTAGTTCTGAAGACAGTTAATCCTCTAACACACACCGATTGAGTCACAGAGCATTAGCGATGTCTAGAAGACAATTAAAAAAAGAAAATATGTGGAAAATGCCTGATCATTAGAGATGAGCGAACCGGTCCCGGTTCGGCTCGAGGCGGTTCGCCGAACGGGGGGTCTGGCTCGAGTTCGGCTCGTCGAACGTTCGACGAACCGAACTCGAGCCCATAGGAAACAATGGCAGGCAATCACAAACACAGTAAAACACCTAGAAAACACCCTGAAAGGTGTCCAAAAGGTGACAAACAACTCACAACATAACACAAACACATGGGAAAGTGACAAGGACATATACTCATGTGAAAACAAAACAGCTGGACAAGGAAAAAGAGGGAGACACACAGATATATGAGTATATGCAAAGAAACATCGATTCCATTATTGTGCAACTTGAGCCCTGCTCATTTTAGGCTTCCAATCTGGATAAATTGCCTGAGCTCGCCACGTACGCCTTGAGGATCTTGTCGTGTCCTGCAGCCAGCGTTCTCTCGGAACCTGTCTTCAGTGCTGCTGGGGGTCTGCTGGCAGATAAGCACACGTGTCTGTCCACTGACAATGTGGACCTGGCTCTCAGAGGACTTTTCTTCCCCTGGGTCAGCCAGGGGAGGCGAAAGGCACGCGTATTTTTGAGAGTGCTTCATGCAAAGCATCTTTTTCTTTGTCAAAAGGGGGGCTCAACCGATGCCAGTCAAGTGGGGTGTGTGTGGCCCAGTTAGTGGCAACGAGGGAGACTGTGGTTGGAGTCCCCTCGCTGTGTCTCTAAAAGAACCAAGATGAACAAGTCATGGCTCTCAGAGGACTTTTCTTCCCCTGGGTCAGCCAGGGGACGGGAAAGGCACGCGTATTTTTGAGAGTGCTTCATGCAAAGCATCTTTTTCTTTTTCAAAAGGGGGCTCAACCGATGCCAGTCAAGTGGGGTGTGTGTGGCCCAGTTAGTGGCAACGAGGGAGACTGTGGTTGGAGTCCCCTCGCTGTGTCTCTAAAAGAACCAAGATGAACAAGTCATGGCTCTCAGAGGACTTTTCTTCCCCTGGGTCAGCCAGGGGACGGGAAAGGCACGCGTATTTTTGAGAGTGCTTCATGCAAAGCATCTTTTTCTTTGTCAAAAGGGGGGGTCAACCGATGCCAGTCAAGTGGGGTGTGTGTGGCCCAGTTAGTGGCAACGAGGGAGACTGTGGTTGGAGTCCCCTCGCTGTGTCTCTAAAAGAACCAAGATGAACAAGTCATGGCTCTCAGAGGACTTTTCTTCCCCTGGGTCAGCCAGGGGACGGGAAAGGCACGCGTATTTTTGAGAGTGCTTCATGCAAAGCATCTTTTTCTTTTTCAAAAGGGGGCTCAACCGATGCCAGTCAAGTGGGGTGTGTGTGGCCCAGTTAGTGGCAACGAGGGAGACTGTGGTTGGAGTCCCCTCGCTGTGTCTCTAAAAGAACCAAGATGAACAAGTCATGGCTCTCAGAGGACTTTTCTTCCCCTGGGTCAGCCAGGGGACGGGAAAGGCACGCGTATTTTTGAGAGTGCTTCATGCAAAGCATCTTTTTCTTTGTCAAAAGGGGGGGTCAACCGATGCCAGTCAAGTGGGGTGTGTGTGGCCCAGTTAGTGGCAACGAGGGAGACTGTGGTTGGAGTCCCCTCGCTGTGTCTCTAAAAGAACCAAGATGAACAAGTCATGGCTCTCAGAGGACTTTTCTTCCCCTGGGTCAGCCAGGGGACGGGAAAGGCACGCGTATTTTTGAGAGTGCTTCATGCAAAGCATCTTTTTCTTTTTCAAAAGGGGGCTCAACCGATGCCAGTCAAGTGGGGTGTGTGTGGCCCAGTTAGTGGCAACGAGGGAGACTGTGGTTGGAGTCCCCTCGCTGTGTTTTACATGCTTTTAGAAGGGCATGAAATGGCTTGGAGGTTGACTTTCATCATATGCAAACTGTTGGCTACCAAAATGCTGCCTTTCCAACAACTGTGGTTATAGGCAATGAGGAACATACTGATGAAGATGAGACGCAGATACCCGATTGGGATGACAACTTAAATATTCGGTCAGGGCAAGAAGAAACTCGGTCTGAGGGGTAGGGGAGTGCAAACACAACAATTGATGATTAAGTTCTAGATCACACCTACTGTCAACCCACAGTCAGACACTCGAGGAGGTCAACAGAGGCGGTGGAGGAGGATGCAACCGACGTCGAAGTAACCTGGCGCCTTCCTGGACACAGTCGGAGCACTGGTAGCACGTCTACAACTGCATCCTCAGCCACCACTCTGCCTCTGAGCATTATTCGGGGTGGATCAACAGGTCGCATGGCCTCTAAGCCTTGCCTAGCCAGGTCCTTTTTTGACATAGAAAAAGATCGCCCAAATTATGTGATCTGTAAAATTTGTCATGGTTCTCTTAGTAGAGGTCAAAACCTCAGCAGTTTGACAACTTCTTCCATGAATCGTCACATGAATAAATATCATATGGCCCGATGGGAAGCTCACCGTGCTGCAATGCGGCCTAGCGGAGCGAACCATCCACCGCCTGCCCCTTCCAGTGCATCCGCGTGCTCGTCATCTTCTAGGACTGTGGGGACAGCTGTCACACCTGTTTTTCCACCCACAACTTCCACCACTGTAACCGCAACAGGCAGTTTGCTTGGTAGGTCGTCAGTTGGTTTGGAAGGGGAAACAAGTGAGTGTGTACAGCTCTCTCAGACATCGATAGCACCAACTTTGGATGAAGGCAACATCATGTCTCCGCCTGCACTTTCCTCACAAAGCTGCATTTTTCCAGGGACACCCGACTCAACACCGTCTACACACAGCAGCCAGATCTCTGTCCCTCAGATGTGGTCAAATAAAAGGCCACTTCCTGCGACCCATGACAAAGCGAAGAGGTTGACTCTATCCCTCTGTAAGCTGTTGACTACAGAAATGCTGCCTTTCCGCCTAGTGGACACACAGGATTTTAGAGACCTTATGTCTGTCGCTGTGCCCCAGTACCAGATGCCTAGTCGCCACTACTTCTCTAAGAAAGGTGTGCCCGCGCTACACCAGCATGTCGCACACAACATCACCGCTTCCTTGAGAAACTCTGTGTGTGAACGGGTGCATTTCACCACCGATACTTGGACCAGTAAGCATGGACAGGGACGTTACATGTCGCTGACTGGCCACTGGGTAACTATGGTGATAGATGGTGAAGGGTCTGCTGCACAAGTCTTGCCGTCCCCACGACTTGCGTGTCAATCCTCTGTCTGTCCAAGTTCCGCCACTGCTTCTGCATCCTCCACCTCATCTGGGTCCTCCACCTCCGCCCCAAGCCTGCCTGGTCAGGCCACCAGCGTTCTCACTGCGCAGAAGGAATCACGCACCCCTCATTACTATGCTGGTAGCAGAGCGCAACGGCATCAGGCGGTCTTTAGCTTGACATGTCTTTGAAATAGGAGTCACACAGCGACTGAGTTGTGGGCAGCTCTGGAGACTGATTTTGATAAATGGTTGTCTCCACTCAACCTGCAGCCTGGTAAGGCCGTGTGCGACAATGCTGCAAACCTGGGTGCGGCCCTTCGCCTGGGCAAGGTGACACACGTGCCTTGTATGGCTCACGTGTTTAACCTTGTTGTCCAGCAATTTTTAACACACTATCCCGGCCTAGATGGCCTTCTGACCAGGGCACGGAAACTGTCTGCAGTGCTCACTTCCGCCGTTCAACCGCCGCACCTGAGCGACTTGCATCGCTCCAGAAGTCTTTCGGCCTGCCGGTTCATCGCCTGAAATGCGATGTGGCGACACGCTGGAATTCAACTCTCCACATGTTACAGCGACTGTGGCAGCACCGGCGAGCCCTGGTGCAATACGTCATGATGTATAGCCTGGGCCAACGAGATGCAGAAGTGGGGCAGATCACCCTGATGGAGTGATCTCAGATCAAGGACCTATGCACCCTTCTGCACAGTTTCGACATGGCGACGAATATGTTTAGCGCTGACAATGCCATTATCAGCATGACGATTACAGTCATTTACATGCTGGAGCACACGCTAAACACTATTCGTAGTCAGGGGGTGGGACAACAGGAAGGGGAGGAACTACAGGAGGATTCATATGCGCAAGACACAACAACATCACCAAGGTCCAGACGTTCATCATCACCAACGCGGCAGGCATGGGACCATGGGGGACAGGGATCAACAAGGGCGCATGGTAGCAGGTGAGATGTTGAGGAAGGTGCAGGAGGACATGAAGATATGGAGGACGAACTGTCCATGGACATGGAAGACTCAGCAGATGAGGGGGACCTTGGTCAAATTTCAGTTGAAAGAGGTTGGGGGGAGATGACAGAGGAAGAAAGAACGGTTAGCACCTCTATGCCACAAACACAGCGTGGACTTGGTGCGCATGGCTGCGCAAGACACATGAGTGCCTTCTTGTTGCACTACCTCCAACATGACCCTCGTATTGTCAAAATTAGAAGTGATGATGACTACTGGCTTGCCACACTATTAGATCCCCGGGACAAGTCCAAATTTTGTGACATAATTCCACCCATAGAAAGGGACGCACGTATGCAGGAGTATCAGCAGAAGCTGTTACTCGATCTTAGCTCGGCTTTTCCACCAAACAACCGTGCAGGTGAAGGGAGTGATTCTCCCAGTTGTAACTTGACAAACATGGGACGGCCTCGTCATCTTCAACAGTCTACCCGTACCAGTAGGACCGTATCTGGTGCTGGTAACAGCAATTTTATGGAATCTTTTCATAATTTTTTTAGACCCTCCTTTGCAAGGCCACCAGAGACAACAAGTCTGACACATAGTCAACGGATGGAGAGGATGATACAGGAGTATCTCCAAATGAACATCGATGCAATGACTTTGCAAATGGAGCCTTGCTCCTTTTGTGCTTCAAATCTAGAAAAATGTCAAGAGCTCTCCAGTTACGCCTCGAAGATTTTGTCGTGTCCAGCTGCCAGCGTTGTCTCTGAACGTGTCTTCAGTGCTGCTGGGTGTGTGCTGACAGATAAGCGCACGCGTCTGTCCAGTGACAATGTGGACAGACTGACGTTCATCAAAATGAACAAGTCATGGATCCAGAAGGAATTTACTACCCCTGTGTCATCCTGGGGAGAGTAAATGCTTGTGGATTTGGAATGTGCTTGATGCAAATCAAAACATCCTGTTTGCAACTAGGGCACAAGTGCTGCCACTGATAAGGTGTCTGTGTGGGGCCCAATTTTTGGAAAAAAAGGGAGACTCCGCTTGGAGTAACCCTTGCTTGCTGTGTTTTTTAAAAATGATACAAGATGAACAGATCTGAAGGCAAGATGAAGCCAACATCATGTCTCCGCCTGCACTTTTCTCACAAACCTGCATTTTTCCAGGGACACCCTACTCAACACCGTCTACAGACAGCAGCCAGATCTCTGTCCCTCAGATGTGGTCAAATAAAAGGCCACTTACTGCGACCCATGACAAAGCTAAGTGGTTGACTCTATCCCTCTGTAAGCTGTTGGCTACCGAAATGCTGCCTTTACGCGTAGTGGACACACAGGATTTTACAGACCTTATGTCTGTCGCTGTGCCCCAGTACCAGATGCCCAATCACCACTGCTTCTCCAAGAAAAGCATGCCCGCGCTACACCGGCATGTCGCACACAACATCACCACTTCCTTGAGAAAATCTGTGTGCGACAGGGTGCATTTCAACACAGATACTTGGACCAGTAAGCATAGACAGGGTCATTACATGTCACTGACTGGGCACTGGCAAACTATGGTGAGAGATGGAGAAGGGTCTGCTGTACAAGTCTTGCCGTCCCCACGAGTTGTTTCAATCCTTGTTCTGTATGTAGAAGTTAATACACTGCTTCTGCCTCTTCAACCTCGTGTGGGTCCTCTACCTTTGCGCAAACCCTGTGTGGTCAGGCCACCCTTCCTTGCAACTGCGCACAAGGACTACCACACACCTCCTTACTATGCTGGCAGCAGAGCTCAATGCCATCAGGCGGTCAAAGTTTTACTTTGAAATGTATGGGAAATGTGAGTCACACCGCTATTACAGAGAATAGTAGTCAGGCAGGGTCAAAACATTAATTGAGGAACAGGAACAGAATGGGACGGCCAGGACTTAATCAGAAAACAAGCAGAGGTGAAATGCGTATCGGCCAACAAGGTACATAAACAGCAAGCAGGAAAAGTAGTCAGGTAACAAGCACACAAAATCATAAAACTGAACTGGGGGTAAAATTAACCAGAGGTTCATAGCTATGTCTGGCAGTGGTCTGCAGACAGGATGGGCATAAAAAAGGGTGTGGTGTCTTCCCATTGGTTGTAGCTGAATGATGGTATTTCATCTGTGAGATACCCACCAGCTACATTCAGCCAGAGATTCTGCATCTGTCAAGGTAATGCAGCCCAGTGGGTGAGCATAACCTGCGTCCACCTGCGCCGCTGGCATCGACTACTCTCCCATCATCAGCACTATTCATGAAAGGAACACGTTGTCACCTGGCGACCGGAGTACAAATTGACGGAGCGGACTCCGTTGGTGACTTAACAGCCGTGTGCGGCAATGATGCAAACCTGGCTGCGGGCCATCCTCAGGGCAATGTGACACACGTGCCTTTTATGGCTCACGTGTTGATCCGAATTCTCCAGCAATTTTTAAAACACCATCACGGCCTACATGGCCTTGTGCAGCGGGCACGCTCGCTATGTGCTCACTTCCATCGTGCGCACACAGCAGCTCAACAACTTTCATCACTCCGGAAGTCTTAGGGTCTGGCAGTTAAACGCCGGAAATGCGATGTTCCGACACGCAGGAATTGGAATCTGCACATGTTGCAGCGTGTGTGGCAGCACCGCAGAGCCCTGCTGAAATACGGTAAGACATATAGCCTGGGATAAGTTGATCCAGAGGTGGTGCAGATCACGCTGCTGGAGTGGTGTCAGATCAAGGACCTATGCACCCTGCTACACAGTTTTGAAATGTCGACGAAGATGTTTAGCACTGGCAATGTCATTCTCAGCGTGACAATTCTGGTCATCTACATGATGGAGCACACTGTAATTATTATTCGGAGTCAGGTGTTGGGACAAGAGGAAGGGGAGGAAGTACAGGAGGAGTCATATGCGGAAGGGATAACAAGATCTACGAGGTCCAGATGGTCAGCGGCACCTATGCGGCAGTCATGGTGAGGGAGAGGGATTAACAAGGGCGCATAGTATCAGCAAAAAGTGTTGATGAAAGTGCAGGAGCCCATGAAGAAATGGAGGACGAACTGGCGATGGGCATGGAAGACTCAGCAGATGAGTGAGAGCTTGCTCACATTTCGGTTGTGCGAGGTTGTGGGTAGAGGGCAGAGGAAGGATGCACGATTCTCACCTCTCTGCCACCAACACACCAAGGACTTGGTCCTCCTGGATGCACAAGACACATGAGCGCCTTCTTGCTGCACTACCTACATGACCCTCGGATTGTATGAATTTGAAGTAATCCTGAATACTGGGTTGCCACACTGTTAGATCCCCGGTACAAGACAAAATTTGGCGAACTAATTCCTGCCATAGAAATAGACGCACGTATACAGGAGTATCTGCAGAATGTGGTACGCAATCTTAGATCTACTTTTCCACTAAACACCAGTGCTGCACAGAGTGAATCTCAACACTTTGTCATGGATAGGAGGAAATGGTCTTTTACTTGTCCACATCGGAGGGACCGAGGGATGGCTGCTGTGCTGAGATGGCGTTGAGTACGGTGTCCCTGCACAGTTGCACTTTTGGTCATATCCCAAAATGAGTTGAAAAAGGACAGATGCTGTTGGAAAGGGGAACAGGTGTGTTGGAAAGGGGAAAAAAATTTTGGTCCGTGGATTTGGTGGTTAAACAACTGTAACATTTGCTGAAGAAACAACATCTGTTACAGTGGGACTGGCAGATTTGGATAAAGTGGTATATAATCTGTGACCGCTATATAACAAAAATTAATAAGAAAAGAAAGAGAAAGGTATATATCACCTTCAGCAGTCAGTGTCCACCGTGCTCCCAGTTGGAAAAGGAGAGGTTGGCAACTTGAAGGTTTGGTGGAGGATACAGAGCTGTGTGGCTATGAAACTAATAGTAGCCTGAACCGAGTTAGACGCCATTCGGATCTGGAGACTGTGAGCCCTGTTAGCGTCACAGGGTCCACATGCCCACCCAGCCCAGGAACTCCCTGTTAACAACACAGGGGCCATTGAGTACGCTGACCGTGTGCGTAGGGGCCACACCTGTGGACAGCAGGCGCATCAGCAGCAGCAGGCCTGTTAATGCCACTGGGCTGCACAAGCAGGACTGTTAGGACAGGAGCTGGTCTTAACCGTTCTGCGTTACCAACTGTGGTGGTGGCCTGCATCCACCACCCTATCCCTGCCTACCTCTGGCCTAAAGCCGCAATGGGTTCAACACATGGAGGTGTGCTCTTTCGGAGCATAATAGAAGACTGCGCACCTCCTTGTTGGCTCCAGCCCCTTTTATAACCTGGGTCCGCCCCAAACCACCTCCTGGAGACAAAAGCAGAGTGACACGTCATGAGTGGCATAACTAGCGTCCTATTTGGAAACGCAACTTCAATGATGACCTCATGGCTGCCATGACCCAAACACCTCACCAGTCATCGTCTGACCATCAATAATGCGGTGACAAGTCATAGGTGTGGGCCTCTGCAAGCCATTTGGGAGGACACCTGATGCCCTGTGGTCTATATGGGACCCCCACATCAGGGCCAGGGCCAAAGAGTTCATTACCGGACCTAGTCTCTGATGCAGGAAGTGCCTGAGCATGCTCAGTAGCATGAAATACAGTCTCTGAAAAAAGACTATCAGCTTTAGCATGGTGTCTAGGCACAAAACAGGACTTAGACCCGGCACAGAATGCAAGCACCTGTGCAAAGAGGCTTTTCACACTTAGTGTGGGAGCATGCGCTGTATCCCGAAATGAAGACTTAGCGTCAGGAATGGCACAGTCAGGCTGAGCATACTCACTAGGCGAAACACTGTAATTATGCTGCAGCTGGGGTACATCGGCACACGCATGCGCACTAGCTGCCTCTCCACACTTAGACGTGGAGGGGAAATTTGTCTTGGAGATGCTGTCTATGAACAGAAGGAAAAGCTAAAGGAAGCCTGACTTTCTATCCCTCCGAATTATGAAATGCAGCAATGAATTCCATGAGTTTGCTATAACATTAGCGTAGCTAAATGTGCATGAGGGTGTGATGTAGAGGTGCTAGAAATAGCTTGTCACCAGTGGGGCACTAATGGAATACAACAGCCAGTTCTATGATGCCACAAAATGGCAGTATTTTGTGCTATCATTATAGCTTATTAAAAACAGAGCACGAGGTTGTCATGCAGAGGTGCTGCACATAGATTTGCAGTAGTGTGAATAGACAAAAGTACAATAGCCACGTTTAGGATACAACTAGGTACAGTGAGTGTTTGCTAGTATAATGGCTGAGTTTAAAAAAGTTTGAGTGTGCAATGCAGGCAGATGTCCTGCAAATATCGTTCCAATACTGTGAATTGACAAAAGTACAATAGCCACGTTTAGGATACAACTAGGTACAGTGAGTGTTTGCTAGTATAATGGCTGAGTTTAAAAAAGTTTGAGTGTGCAATGCAGGCAGACGTGCTGCAAATAACGTTCCAATACTGTGAATAGACAAAAGTACAATAGCCACGTTTAGGATACAACTAGGTACACTGAGTGTTTGCTACTATAAATGGCTGAGTTTAAAAAAGTTTGAGTGTGCAATGCAGGCAGACGTGCTGCAAATAACGTTCCAATACTGTGAATTGACAAAAGTACAATAGCCACGTTTAGGATACAACTAGGTACAGTGAGTGTTTGCTAGTATAATGGCTGAGTTTAAAAAAGTTTGAGTGTGCAATGCAGGCAGACGTGCTGCAAATAACGTTCCAATACTGTGAATTGACAAAAGTACAATAGCCACGTTTAGGATACAACTAGGTACAGTGAGTGTTTGCTAGTATAATGGCTGAGTTTAAAAAAGTTTGAGTGTGCAATGCAGGCAGACGTGCTGCAAATAACGTTCCAATACTGTGAATTGACAAAAGTACAATAGCCACGTTTAGGATACAACTAGGTACAGTGAGTGTTTGCTAGTATAATGGCTGAGTTTAAAAAAGTTTGAGTGTGCAATGCAGGCAGACGTGCTGCAAATAACGTTCCAATACTGTGAATTGACAAAAGTACAATAGCCACGTTTAGGATACAACTAGGTACAGTGAGTGTTTGCTAGTATAATGGCTGAGTTTAAAAAAGTTAGAGTGTGCAATGCAGGCAGACGTGCTGCAAATAACGTTCCAATACTGTGAATAGACAAAAGTACAATAGCCACGTTTAGGATACAACTAGGTACACTGAGTGTTTGCTACTATAAATGGCTGAGTTTAAAAAAGTTTGAGTGTGCAATGCAGGCAGACGTGCTGCAAATAACGTTCCAATACTGTGAATTGACAAAAGTACAATAGCCACGTTTAGGATACAACTAGGTACACTGAGTGTTTGCTACTATAAATGGCTGAGTTTAAAAAAGTTTGAGTGTGCAATGCAGGCAGACGTGCTGCAAATAACGTTCCAATACTGTGAATTGACAAAAGTACAATAGCCACGTTTAGGATACAACTAGGTACAGTGAGTGTTTGCTAGTATAATGGCTGAGTTTAAAAAAGTTAGAGTGTGCAATGCAGGCAGACGTGCTGCAAATAACGTTCCAATACTGTGAATAGACAAAAGTACAATAGCCACGTTTAGGATACAACTAGGTACACTGAGTGTTTGCTACTATAAATGGCTGAGTTTAAAAAAGTTTGAGTGTGCAATGCAGGCAGACGTGCTGCAAATAACGTTCCAATACTGTGAATTGACAAAAGTACAATAGCCACGTTTAGGATACAACTAGGTACAGTGAGTGTTTGCTAGTATAATGGCTGAGTTTAAAAAAGTTTGAGTGTGCAATGCAGGCAGACGTGCTGCAAATAACGTTCCAATACTGTGAATTGACAAAAGTACAATAGCCACGTTTAGGATACAACTAGGTACAGTGAGTGTTTGCTAGTATAATGGCTGAGTTTAAAAAAGTTTGAGTGTGCAATGCAGGCAGACGTGCTGCAAATAACGTTCCAATACTGTGAATTGACAAAAGTACAATAGCCACGTTTAGGATACAACTAGGTACAGTGAGTGTTTGCTAGTATAATGGCTGAGTTTAAAAAAGTTAGAGTGTGCAATGCAGGCAGACGTGCTGCAAATATCGTTCCAATACTGTGAATAGACAAAAGTAAAATAGCCACGTTTAGGATACAACTAGGTACACTGAGTGTTTGCTAGTATAATGGCTGAGTTTAAAAAAGTTAGAGTGTGCAATGCAGGCAGACGTGCTGCAAATAACGTTCCAATACTGTGAATAGACAAAAGTACAATAGCCACGTTTAGGATACAACTAGGTACACTGAGTGTTTGCTACTATAAATGGCTGAGTTTAAAAAAGTTTGAGTGTGCAATGCAGGCAGACGTGCTGCAAATAACGTTCCAATACTGTGAATTGACAAAAGTACAATAGCCACGTTTAGGATACAACTAGGTACACTGAGTGTTTGCTACTATAAATGGCTGAGTTTAAAAAAGTTTGAGTGTGCAATGCAGGCAGACGTGCTGCAAATAACGTTCCAATACTGTGAATTGACAAAAGTACAATAGCCACGTTTAGGATACAACTAGGTACACTGAGTGTTTGCTAGTATAATGGCTGAGTTTAAAAAAGTTAGAGTGTGCAATGCAGGCAGACGTGCTGCAAATATCGTTCCAATACTGTGAATAGACAAAAGTACAATAGCCACGTTTAGGATACAACTAGGTACAGTGAGTGTTTGCTAGTATAATGGCTGAGTTTAAAAAAGTTTGAGTGTGCAATGCAGGCAGACGTGCTGCAAATAACGTTCCAATACTGTGAATAGACAAAAGTACAATAGCCACGTTTAGGATACAACTAGGTACACTGAGTGTTTGCTACTATAAATGGCTGAGTTTAAAAAAGTTTGAGTGTGCAATGCAGGCAGACGTGCTGCAAATAACGTTCCAATACTGTGAATTGACAAAAGTACAATAGCCACGTTTAGGATACAACTAGGTACAGTGAGTGTTTGCTAGTATAATGGCTGAGTTTAAAAAAGTTTGAGTGTGCAATGCAGGCAGACGTGCTGCAAATAACGTTCCAATACTGTGAATTGACAAAAGTACAATAGCCACGTTTAGGATACAACTAGGTACAGTGAGTGTTTGCTAGTATAATGGCTGAGTTTAAAAAAGTTTGAGTGTGCAATGCAGGCAGACGTGCTGCAAATAACGTTCCAATACTGTGAATTGACAAAAGTACAATAGCCACGTTTAGGATACAACTAGGTACAGTGAGTGTTTGCTAGTATAATGGCTGAGTTTAAAAAAGTTAGAGTGTGCAATGCAGGCAGACGTGCTGCAAATATCGTTCCAATACTGTGAATAGACAAAAGTAAAATAGCCACGTTTAGGATACAACTAGGTACACTGAGTGTTTGCTAGTATAATGGCTGAGTTTAAAAAAGTTAGAGTGTGCAATGCAGGCAGACGTGCTGCAAATAACGTTCCAATACTGTGAATAGACAAAAGTACAATAGCCACGTTTAGGATACAACTAGGTACACTGAGTGTTTGCTACTATAAATGGCTGAGTTTAAAAAAGTTTGAGTGTGCAATGCAGGCAGACGTGCTGCAAATAACGTTCCAATACTGTGAATTGACAAAAGTACAATAGCCACGTTTAGGATACAACTAGGTACAGTGAGTGTTTGCTAGTATAATGGCTGAGTTTAAAAAAGTTTGAGTGTGCAATGCAGGCAGACGTGCTGCAAATAACGTTCCAATACTGTGAATTGACAAAAGTACAATAGCCACGTTTAGGATACAACTAGGTACAGTGAGTGTTTGCTAGTATAATGGCTGAGTTTAAAAAGGTTTGAGTGTGCAATGCAGGCAGACGTGCTGCAAATAACGTTCCAATACTGTGAATTGACAAAAGTACAATAGCCACGTTTAGGATACAACTAGGTACAGTGAGTGTTTGCTAGTATAATGGCTGAGTTTAAAAAAGTTAGAGTGTGCAATGCAGGCAGACGTGCTGCAAATATCGTTCCAATACTGTGAATAGACAAAAGTAAAATAGCCACGTTTAGGATACAACTAGGTACACTGAGTGTTTGCTAGTATAATGGCTGAGTTTAAAAAAGTTAGAGTGTGCAATGCAGGCAGACGTGCTGCAAATAACGTTCCAATACTGTGAATAGACAAAAGTACAATAGCCACGTTTAGGATACAACTAGGTACACTGAGTGTTTGCTACTATAAATGGCTGAGTTTAAAAAAGTTTGAGTGTGCAATGCAGGCAGACGTGCTGCAAATAACGTTCCAATACTGTGAATTGACAAAAGTACAATAGCCACGTTTAGGATACAACTAGGTACACTGAGTGTTTGCTACTATAAATGGCTGAGTTTAAAAAAGTTTGAGTGTGCAATGCAGGCAGACGTGCTGCAAATAACGTTCCAATACTGTGAATTGACAAAAGTACAATAGCCACGTTTAGGATACAACTAGGTACACTGAGTGTTTGCTAGTATAATGGCTGAGTTTAAAAAAGTTAGAGTGTGCAATGCAGGCAGACGTGCTGCAAATATCGTTCCAATACTGTGAATAGACAAAAGTACAATAGCCACGTTTAGGATACAACTAGGTACACTGAGTGTTTGCTACTATAAATGGCTGAGTTTAAAAAAGTTAGAGTGTGCAATGCAGGCAGACGTGCTGCAAATATCGTTCCAATACTGTGAATAGACAAAAGTACAATAGCCACGTTTAGGATACAACTAGGTACACTGAGTGTTTGCTAGTATAATGGCTTAGTAACAATGAGTTGTAGTGTGCAATGCAGGCAGACGTGCTCTGCAAATGTCTTTGCACTAGTGGGACTATAGCAAAGTCCAATAGCCACGTTTAGGATGCCACTAGGTACACTGAGTGTTTGCTAGTAAAATTGCTTAGTTTAAAAAAGTTGGAGTGTGCAATGCAGGCAGATGTGCTCTGCTAATATCTTTGCACTAGTGGGACTATAGCAAAGTCCAATAGCCACGTATAGGATGCCACTAGGTACACTGAGTGTTTGCTAGTATAATGGCTTAGTTAAAATGAGTTTGAGTGTGCAATGCAGGCAGACGCGCTATGCAAATGTCTTTGCACTAGTGGGACTATAGCAAAGTCCAATAGCCACGTATAGGATGCCACTAGGTACACTGAGTGTTTGCTAGTATAATGGCTTGGTTTTAATGAGTTGGAGTGTGCAATGCAGGCAGACGCGCTCTGCAAATGTCTTTGCACTAGTGGGACTATAGCAAAGTCCAATAGCCACGTATAGGATGCCACTAGGTACACTGAGTGTTTGCTAGTATAATGGCTTGGTTAGAATGAGTTGTAGTGTGCAATGCAGGCAGATGTGCTCTGCTAATGTCTTTGCACTAGTGGGACTATAGCAAAGTCCAATAGCCACGTATAGGATGCCACTAGGTACACTGAGTGTTTGCTAGTATAATGGCTGAGTTTAAAAAAGTTAGAGTGTGCAATGCAGGCAGACGTGCTGCAAATATCGTTCCAATACTGTGAATAGACAAAAGTACAATAGCCACTTTTAGGATACAACTAGGTACACTGAGTGTTTGCTACTATAAATGGCTGAGTTTAAAAAAGTTTGAGTGTGCAATGCAGGCAGACGTGCTGCAAATATCGTTCCAATACTGTGAATAGACAAAAGTACAATAGCCACGTTTAGGATACAACTAGGTACACTGAGTGTTTGCTAGTATAATGGCTTAGTAACAATGAGTTGTAGTGTGCAATGCAGGCAGACGTGCTCTGCAAATGTCTTTGCACTAGTGGGACTATAGCAAAGTCCAATAGCCACGTTTAGGATGCCACTAGGTACACTGAGTGTTTGCTAGTAAAATTGCTTAGTTTAAAAAAGTTGGAGTGTGCAATGCAGGCAGATGTGCTCTGCTAATATCTTTGCACTAGTGGGACTATAGCAAAGTCCAATAGCCACGTATAGGATGCCACTAGGTACACTGAGTGTTTGCTAGTATAATGGCTTAGTTAAAATGAGTTTGAGTGTGCAATGCAGGCAGACGCGCTATGCAAATGTCTTTGCACTAGTGGGACTATAGCAAAGTCCAATAGCCACGTATAGGATGCCACTAGGTACACTGAGTGTTTGCTAGTATAATGGCTTGGTTTTAATGAGTTGGAGTGTGCAATGCAGGCAGACGCGCTCTGCAAATGTCTTTGCACTAGTGGGACTATAGCAAAGTCCAATAGCCACGTATAGGATGCCACTAGGTACACTGAGTGTTTGCTAGTATAATGGCTTGGTTAGAATGAGTTGTAGTGTGCAATGCAGGCAGATGTGCTCTGCTAATGTCTTTGCACTAGTGGGACTATAGCAAAGTCCAATAGCCACGTATAGGATGCCACTAGGTACACTGAGTGTTTGCTAGTATAATGGCTTAGTTAAAATGAGTTTGAGTGTGCAATGCAGGCAGACGCGCTATGCAAATGTCTTTGCACTAGTGGGACTATAGCAAAGTCCAATAGCCACGTATAGGATGCCACTAGGTACACTGAGTGTTTGCTAGTATAATGGCTTGGTTAGAATGAGTTGTAGTGTGCAATGCAGGCAGATGTGCTCTGCTAATGTCTTTGCACTAGTGGGACTATAGCAAAGTCCAATAGCCACGTATAGGATGCCACTAGGTACACTGAGTGTTTGCTAGTATAATGGCTTAGTTAAAATGAGTTTGAGTGTGCAATGCCGGCAGACGCGCTATGCAAATGTCTTTGCACTAGTGGGACTATAGCAAAGTCCAATAGCCACGTATAGGATGCCACTAGGTACACTGAGTGTTTGCTAGTATAATGGCTTGGTTTTAATGAGTTGGAGTGTGCAATGCAGGCAGACGCACTCTGCAAATGTCTTTGCACTAGTGGGACTATAGCAAAGTCCAATAGCCACGTATAGGATGCCACTAGGTACACTGAGTGTTTGCTAGTATAATGGCTTAGTTATCAGTTGGAGTGTGCAGAGGACAAGAGGGTACAGTGGCAGGATTGTGGTGCTCTGGGTAGAGGAATGGAAGCCTGCCTTTCTATTCCCTCCTAATGGTGAAATGCAGGTAGGAAATCCCTGACCTGGGCTACACAGACGCTGTTGCTGTTTGCAGGACCTGTCACCTATGGCTCTCTGACCCTGCCGGTTGGAGCCCTTAAAAGGACTGCTATAAAGTGCTCTCCCTAAGCTGTCTAACGCTGTGTATGCAGCGCATACAGCTGTATCGGCTATAGGACTCAGGAAGACGGAGCTGCGACAGTGATGTCTGACACCAAAGACGCAGAAGGCAGATAATGGCGTCCGTGAAGAAAATGTCCGGTTTTATAATGCAGGGACATGTGACATGCAGATCCTATCACACATGCCGTTGCTTCTCTGGCTCAAAGTCCACTTAGCTGTGTGTGTGTCTGGGATTGGCTGACATGCTGGCCCGCCCCACAAGACGCGCGCGCTTAGGGAAGGAAGACAAGAAAAAAAAAAAAAAAAAATGGCGATCGCCATTATAGAAACAGCAGTGATCTGAAGGCGCTGTTCACGCACACTATACACTGAAATGTGATAATAGTTTGATTCACAGAGTGACTTACACTATTACAGCAGAAACCAAGCTATGATTTAGCTGTTTTTTGGCTGCTAGAACCGTTCTCGAACGTTTCTAGAACTACCGAGCTTTTGCAAAAAGCTCGAGTTCTAGTTCGATCTAGAACATGCCCCAAAATCACTCGAGCCGCGAACTGGAGAACCACGAACCACGAACCGCGCTCAACTCTACTGATCATGCTATTGTAGATATCAGGACTTGTTGTAAGGTGGGTGCAGAGATCCCAAACCCTCATTGGTATGCAGTGTCAGTATATGTTAGATTCCATTGCCAAAGACATTTAATATACATATAATGCAATGTGAAACATATAGGATGCATATTATATGTATATTAAATGTCTGTGGCAATGGAATGTAACATATACACACTGCATATCAATGATGGTTCTTGTTTGTAATTTGTACTGATTGATTTCACATGGTAATGGAAGTGCTTTTTTCTTTTTTATCTAAGTTTAGTATGTTGTACTCTACTATATAACTAAGGGCTTATAGCCTAAAACGCATCAAATAAATGATACTTTTTTAATGGATGGACATCGTTTTTAATGGATATTTTTGTCACTAATAAAGACTGAAAACACGATTTTAAGGAAGTGCTGATCCGCCGCTCCTTTATTTGTGCTAGAAGAGGCAATGTCATTGTGTAAGACTGAATTAAAAGTTTTATGTCCGAGACAAGAGGAGAACCATAATTTGAATCTCAAAGCAAAATCTCTGTCCATTGGATATTGAGTCTGCCTTAAAAACAGTTATGGCAGCAGCAAGATAAATGAGAAGCTGAAGTCTAGCTCTTATTTTTTTTTTAGCTATCCCTCTACCTGGAGTAGAAGTCTACAATATCTCTATAGAGCATAAGACAACCAAGATCATACACTGCAGTCACCTAAAGCTATGCCTGACAGATGATATGCAAGATCCCTCAAGGGATGACAGCGGAGATGACATCACCAACCACTCACAAGATGACTTCAGAGCTGAGTTAAGAGAGAATCCTGCAGACACTGCCATTCCTGATGAGGTACCCCCTAAAAAAAAGGTCAAAGACAGCTACAAGATATAAAGGTAATAAGTTTCCTGTTGGCTGGCCATTTGGTCCTTTTTGCAGTAGTTCATCCCACAACCTATTACCCATAGTATGAACGTATTGACTTTCAGCCACCCCTCGCTGAATGTGTTGACTCTGAATCACTTGAGAATGAGCCCCATCATGTATGTCAGGTGACTCATTGGAAGGTCAGAGAGAGTGATCAGGGGTAGTGTGCGAGCAAAATACCAAGAATGATGGAGTTCCTTCTTTATTTTATGTACTTTAATTGGTAATACTAAAGTGAAATTAGCCCACTATGAGAGAATGTGATTCAAAAGCCCCAAAGACTATTGGATTATATAATATTCGTTCCAGGTTACATAATTTATACAAAATCTCATGGACTTCTGATATTTCACTGTTTGCATTTTATGTGTCTTTCTTTTCTAGGTTGTCCTAGACACAGTAATAAGTTTCAGATGCATGGGGAAATGCTTGTTTATAAAGTGGGAAAATATGTAATGCCACAAAGTGATGTGCGTGTACCTTTATGATGTAGCAAAGCTGACAGCTCAATTGTTACATTTGCACTCTGTTAGCATTTCCCTTGCAGATATTGCACCTATAAATTCAGTGGCTTATATATTTACAAAGAGATGTACCTGCTATGTTCTGCTAATAGGAGATTGCTAAAGGTTAATGAAGCAGCCCTGCTTTCCATTTATTGTATAGAGGTCACCTGGTAGAACCACTTGACAGGACTCTGGGCTGGAAGGAGTGGAGATTTTGTTGTGTGTGGGTGGATTTGGAGAAGCTGAGAGAGAAGGTAAGAGAGTAGCCATAGCTCCAATATATGAGAACTCAAGAGCTCCTAGATGAGAACCCAAAAGCCTCAGCTGCAGATGATTGCGTGATTAGGATTGTGCATCTCATCAGGAAATGAAGCTAAGGACGCACTACATCTGATGTATACCTAAATGACTTCCACGAAAAGTAACTATTTGCTAATTAGTAACTGAACCTGTGTGCAAGCTGCATTCATCTGGATGAACCTATATAAACTTAAAAGTACTAAATGTTTGTTTTTCTACTGCCATACTGGCTTCTCTGTTTTCTGCACTATTCAGAGTGCACCACGTAACATCACAACACCAGGAAACAGAGGTAAATTGAGTGCACCTTGGCATCAAAAACACTTTTCCTTTAATTTTCTTTTATTTTACACGTTGCTGCCATAAAGGAGTGGTAACCATCGTACCTCACATAGTAAGTGATGTTTTTGAATTTTATGTCTTTTCCAGTTATTTGCTTTTAATTTTAGTGTAGAGATTCTCAAGACAATGAAGACCCTTAACAAGGGTTGTGAGCCTGTGTATTTTGGCCAAAATATTGACCAATTCATCATACATTTATTACATTGTTCATCTTTTTTGTTACACATTTTTTCACTTTTGTGCAGGATGGTGCTATGTCCTTTAGTTTTGGCAGGGTGATGCCTTTCCCCATGCGGGCACATAATCAGATTCATCCTAGTTCTATGCCTTTCAATAGAGTGATCCACTTACACTCCAGTTGACCTAATTGCTTAGCCGATTCCCTTGTTCTATTCCCCAGATGTAACTGGTCAGTGGATCACTCTATTGAAACGTATGACGCCCAGGGGTCTAAATGATCAATGGGTTTTTTTCAATTTTTTGTAATTTTTTGGAATCTATTTTGCCTCTTGGGCTATTTCATCCTCTAATTATAATAGTACAGTTATATGATATTTTTTGTAACATAAATTAAATGTATATTGTGATGTTGTGCTGTCACCCATGTTTTATTACCGGTATCTCCTTTGTGGTGTAGTATTCAGAGTAGAGATGGATGCTCGCAGATATATATTTATTAAATATATTTCTTTCTCTTTTATTTTGCATTTTATATATATATATATATATATATATATATATATATATATATGTATTATATGGTATGCATTATTGATTGCACAAACCTGGTGCTTTCAAGCGCCGCCGACTGTACCAACATGGCACTTTCACATCATAACTACAAGTTTATATAAGGAGACCACAGAGCCCTCAGGATTTGAAAAGTGTTTGTGTGAAAGAATGGGCCACAATAACAACTGAGCACTGCATGCAACTAGGTTTGCCATACAGCAGGTATCTTGTAGCTGTCTTCACTAACAAAGGCTTTTGTACGAAACATTTCTTACAATTCAGCAAATGTGTTTAATACCTTTTCTCTGTGTCATTTCTCATTATTTCACATAACTTCCCGTGTATATTGGATGGGTTGCTACTGATATCTATTGAGATTTTCACGTCAATAGCAAATACTTCAAAATTTAATACATGCTCAATATTTATTTCGCCTGCTGGGAATCTGTGGTTATATATATATATATATATATATATATATATATATATATATAAATATAAATATATATAGTAGAAGGTGGCCCGATTTTAACGCATCGGGTATTCTAGAATTTATTGTGTAGTTAATGTATGATTTTTGTTATATATATAGATGTTGTTGTGTGTAGTTGCCAAGTGTTTGTTTAGGGCTTTGTATATGTTCTGGGTGTTGTCTGGGTGTGGGAGTGTGTGAGAGCGGTGTTGTTTGTGTGTGGTGCTGTGTGTGTTGCGCGGTTTGTGTGGGTGTGTGTGTGTGTAGTGCGTGTGTCTGTTTTGGGGAGGTATGTTTTGTGCAGTGTGTGCATGTTGCGCGGTGTGCGTATATTTGTGTGTGCCGTGGTGTTTGTATGTTGGGTGTTGTGTGTGTGCGTGTGTTTGTGGTTCCCAGTGTGTCTGTGGTGTGTTGTGCGGTGCGTGTGTGGCGGTGTGAATGTGTGTGTGTTTTGGGGGGAGGTGTGCACCACCATCGTGCTCCGTCCCCCATGCTGCACACCCCCATTGTGCTCCATCCCCCATGCTGTGCACCCCCCACCGTGCTCCATCCCCCATGCTGCGCAGCCCCATCATGCTCCTTCCTCCATGCTGCGCACCCCCATCATGCTCCATCCCCATGCTGCACACCCCTATTGTGCTTCATCCCCCCATGCTGCGCACCACCCATCGTGCTTTATCCCCCCATGCTGTGCACCCCCCATCGTGCTTCATACCCCCATGCTGCGCACCCCTCATCGTGCTCCATCCCCCATGCTGCGCACCCCTCAGAGAGGAGTATAATAGGAAGACTATAATAGGAGGAGTATAATAGGAGGAGTAGTCCTGGGAAGAGAGGAGTATAATAGGATAATGTAACATGTGCGGGGGCAGGGCTTGAGCGGCTTGAGCGGCCAACGTGTGTGGGGGCAGGGTTTGAGCGGCCAACATGTGCGGGGGGCAGGGCCGAGTGGCCAATGCGTGCAGGGGGCGAGGCCGAGCCGAGCAGCCAATGCGACACTTGTGACTGTAATGACATCATTTTGGAGCAAGACAGACAGACAGAATAAGGCAATTATATATATATTATATACACACACACACACATATATACTGTATATATATATATATATATATATATATATATATATATTGTGAGGTAGCGTAGTCGGCTGCACGGCAGAAGACACGGGATCCAGGCACAAGTGGTCACAGCACACGGTTTATTGCACAAAACAAAAAGTCCAAAACAGCAGACATGTGTTTCTCTGCCAGACTCAGGGAGTTGTGTTCACTCCCTCACACTAGGGCCCCACGCCCAGGTTCCTGTTTCCTTTTAACCCTTCTTTCAGCCTGCCGGGAAAAAATTAACCCTGGAGTGGAGTTGCTTTCTATACATGGAGTGAGCGCAACCGGGGCGAGACGTACCGGCCCTCATAGATAACCCCGGTCACAGTCTCACATACCCCCCCTCAGTTCAAGCGAGCGGGGTTGAACTCCTGCCATCAAACACGGGCCGCGGGACAAGGCATCGGCGTTGCCCTGCAACCTACCGGCCCGGTGTTCAACCGTAAACCGGAAGTTCTGCAGAGAAAGGAACCACCGGGTAACCCGGGCATTCCGTTCCTTGGCGGACCTCATCCAGACCAGCGGAGAGTGATCAGTCACCAAGCGAAACTGTCGTCCCAGCAGGTAATAGCGTAGGGACTCCAAGGCCCACTTGATCGCCAGGCACTCCTTCTCCACTACGCTATAATTCCGCTCGGGAGGGGTGAGCTTCCTACTTAAGAAGGTGACGGGGTGTTCCTCCCCCTGAACCATCTGAGACAGCACTGCCCCCAGGCCGACCTCCTAGGCGTCAGTCTGTACTATGAACTCCTTCCGGAAATCAGGGTTGACAAGAACGGGCTGTCCGCACAGGACCCCCTTCAGGGCCCGGAAGGAGTCCTCGGCCTGCGGCGTCCAGCGCACCATGACGGCCTTCTTGCCTTTGAGAAGGTCCGTCAAGGGGGCTGATAGTCCCGCAAATTTTTTTACAAACCTCCTGTAGTACCCCACGATACCCAGGAAGGCCCTAACCTGCTTCGTGGTCAGGGGTCTAGGCCATTTCTGGATCGCCTCAACTTTATTAATTTGGGGCTTAATCACTCCTTGGCCTATTACGTAGCCCAAGTAGCGGGCTTCCGTGAGCCCCAATGCACATTTCTTGGGATTGGCTGTCAATCCGGCTGTTCGGAGCGCGTTCACCACCGCTTGTACCTGTTCCAAGTGGGTCTGCCACTCAGAGCTGTAAATAATGATGTCATCAAGGTACGCTGATGCATACGCCTGGTGGGGTTCCAGCACCAAGTCCATCAACCTCTGGAACGTGGCCGGAGCGCCATGTAACCCAAAAGGCAAGACAACATAGTGGAAGAGACCCTCCGGCGTAACAAAAGCGGTTTTCTCCTTGGCGGACTCCGTCAGTGGCACCTGCCAGTACCCCTTGGTCAGGTCGAGCGTGGTGAAATATCGCGCCTGTCCCAGCCTATCAATCAGCTCATCCACCCGGGGCATGGGGTAGAGATCGAACTTGGATATTTCGTTCAATCTCCTAAAGACATTGCAGAACCTTAAGGAGCCATCGGGTTTTGGTATTAGGACAATGGGACTAGCCCATTCACTCCGGAATTTTTCGATGACCCCCAGGCGTAGCATTGTCTTCACTTCCTCTGATATGGCTTGTCTTCGAGCCTCCGGCACCCGGTATGGCTTCAGGCGTACCTTCAGGTGAGGCTCGGTGACAATGTCATGTCGTATCAGACTGGTCCTACCAGGCAGCTCGGAGAAGACATCGGGGTTCTGCTGAACCAGCCGTCTGGCCTCTCGCCTCTGTTGCTTGGTGAGGGCTTCTCCAATCCTTACTTCCGGTTCGTCCTCTCCGGAGGTCGCTGGAGCCGGGTTTGCACGACCCGAAGAGGAGGGAGATGGGGAAAAAGCAACCATCAGGCTTTCACATTCCTGCCAAGGTTTTAATAGGTTGACATGGTATATTTGTTCAGGTTTCCGCCTACCGGGCTGCAATACCTTATAGTTGACCACCCCGACTCTTTCCTTTATCTCGTAGGGGCTTTGCCACTGAGCCAGGAATTTACTCTCCGCCGTGGGGATCAATACCAACACCCGATCCCCGGGTTTAAAGGTCCGCACGGTGGCTTGTCTATTGTAGCAGCCGCTTTGCGCGGCCTGAGCCTCCTGTAAATGCTCCTTCACAATTGGCATGACCGCGCTTATGCGGTTCTGCATTCCTAAAATGTGTTCAATCACACTTTTATGGGGGGTGGGCTCTTGCTCCCATGTTTCCTTTGCCAGGTTCAACAATCCCCGGGGATGTCGCCCGTATAACAACTCAAAAGGCGAAAACCCCGTGGATGCCTGTGGCATCTCTCGTATGGCAAACATCAAATAGGGAAGCATCATATCCCAGTCTTTCCTGTCTTTGGAAATCACCCTTTTTAGCATGGTTTTCAGGGTTTTATTGAATCGTTCCACTAAACCGTCCGTCTGAGGATGATACACAGACGTACGCAACTGCTTGATCTGGAGTAGCCGGCATAGCTCTTTGGTCACTTTAGACATGAACGGGGTCCCCTGATCCGTAAGGATCTCCTTGGGCAACCCCACCCGGCAGAACACAGCAAACAACTCCCGAGCTATAAGCTTCGCCGCAGTATGTCTGAAAGGTATGGCCTCTGGATACCGGGTGGCATAGTCAACGATCACTAGGATGTGTTGGTGCCCTCGAGCGGACTTTACGAGGGGCCCCACCAGATCCATCCCTATCCGTTCAAAAGGGACTTCTATAATGGGTAATGGTACCAACGGACTGCGAAAGTGGGCCAGGGGTGCGGTAAGCTGACACTCCGGGCAGGTTTCGCAGAACCGTTTTACCTCCCCAAAGACTCCGGGCCAATAGAACCTTTGCAATATTCGCTCCTGCGTTTTTTTGACCCCTAGGTGGCCACTCATCAGGTGTTTATGAGCCAAGTCGAGGACCCGCCGGCGATATGGCTGGGGCACCACCAACTGCTCTACCCCCACGCCCCGTATTTCATCTACCCGGTAGAGTAAATCCTGCTTGAGAGCGAAATGGGGGTACCTTACCTGGGCACCGGGCAGCTGTGCCACCCCGTCAACCACTATCACCCGACTCCGGGCATGTATTAATGTAGGGTCCTGGAGTTGGGCTGTCCCAAACGTATCCGGGGACGCCTCCAACTCCGGGATGGGCTCGACCATCTCAGCCTCTCCTGCCAATACCTCTAGGGGCGACCTTTCGGGTTCACATTCTGTCCCTATCATGGGGACCCCTACGGCAGGCGTCCCGGATTCGGGATTGTCGGGCTCAGGTCGCGGACTGTCCAATATCTGAGGGGACTTAGGAGGCCCCTTCCATAGAGTCCAAAAATAGGGCAGATCCCTTCCTAGGATCACGTCATAGGGAAGAGTGTTAATAAGTCCCACCTCATATTGCACCTGACCGCAGGGTGCTGTGATGGTGACAATCCCCGTGGGATAGTCTCGGCGGTCCCCATGTATGCAAACCACCCCCACGGTACGTCCTTTGGCCTTTACTTTAGCCCTTAAGGTTGATCGCACAAGGGTCACTAAGCTTCCGGAATCCAACAAGCCTGTAACCGGACATCCATTCACCTGTATTTGGCACAAGTGGGGCGCAGTCTTCGGGGAGACAAGGTCAGTGGTACACACCACCTGAGCATACATTGAACCCCGCCGGGTAACCCCACAATCCATGGGCTCCGTGGTGAGGGGACACTGGGCTTCCATATGTCCCATCCGCTGGCACCGCCAACATCTAATAGGGAAGGAAACCCCCTTGACGAGTTGTCGTTTAGGGTACATAGCCTTCCGGACCTCAGGGACGGCGGGCACGGCCTCAGACGGGATGGTAGCGGACTCCCGCACCGGTGTCAGCGGTAGGTCCTTGGCCCTAGGCTTGGAGGGGCCGGACCGACGGGCGGTACGCAAAGTCTCAGTGTCCTGTATCAAGTCCTGCGTAGCCATATGCCGCTCCACCAGGCACACTAATTGGTCCAGGGTACTTGGGTCGCCCTGTCCTACCCACCGTTGAATGGTGACGGGTAAAGTGCGCACAAAGCGATCAACTACTACCCTTTCCACCATTTGCGCAGGGCTCAGAGTGTCAGGCTGCAACCACTTCTTTACCAGATGCAGCAAGTCATAGGCCTGGGAGCGTACGGGTTTGGTTTCCTCATAGAACCACTGATTTACCCGCTGAGCCCGTACATAGGTATTCACCCCCAACCGAGCAAGTATTTCGGCTTTCAGGGTCGCATATTCTATGGCGTCCTCGGTACAGAGGTCCAGGTACGCTTTTTGGGGCTCCCCCGTCAGATAGGACGACAATACCTCAGCCCACTGGGGGGTCGGCAGCTTTTCCCGCTCGGCCACCCGCTCAAACACTGCCAGGAACGCTTCCACATCATCCCCCAGGGTCATCTTTTGCAACGCTTGTCTCACCACTTTCCGGACGCTGCCATCGTCACCCGGTCCCGGGGTTGTTGCTGCCGGTCCGGCACGGATCGACTTGGCCAGGAGAACCATCTGTTCTTGGTGCCTTTTTTCCTGCAATTGCAAGGATTGCTGCTGACGATCCAACGACTGGAGCAGGTGTGCATTGGTCTGTTGCTGCTGTGCATTAGCCTGTTGTTGCTGTGCATTAGCCTGAGCCAGCTGCTTTAGTATGTCCTCCATGGCGTCGCCGGGTTTGGGCTGTAGTATAGCCGCTCGAATCCAGGACATGTGCTACCGGGTCACCAGGGATGGATGCTACACCTCACCGGGCTGGCATGCCCGCCGTTCTCCACCATCTGTGAGGTAGCGTAGTCGGCTGCACGGCAGAAGACACGGGATCCAGGCACAAGTGGTCACAGCACACGGTTTATTGCACAAAACAAAAAGTCCAAAAACAGCAGACATGTGTTTCTCTGCCAGACTCAGGGAGTTGTGTTCACTCCCTCACACTAGGGCCCCACGCCCAGGTTCCTGTTTCCTTTTAACCCTTCTTTCAGCCTGCCTGGAAAACATTAACCCTGGAGTGGAGTTGTTTTCTATACATGGAGTGAGCGCAACCGGGGCGAGACCTACCGGTCGTCATAGATAACTCCGATCACAGTCTCACAATATATATATATATATGTTACGAGGGGGCTCGGGGAAGCGTGCCAAGATGGGGAATGGACAGCTTCCGCCGGTCAAGGTCCACTGTGCGGTGTAAGGGACCGCTGCTATGGTGGGTGAAGAGTGAGCGGGTTGCTGCTAGCGATCGTCTGGAATGTCACAGACGATCTATGTACACCGGTCTGCCCTAACCCGTGTGGGTTGTATGGCAGGGATCACACGGCTCGGTGTACCTGTTGCACGGGGAAGCACAGAGGTGCCCACGCACGTGTGCCAGTGGAAGTCACGAGAATATGGCACGAGGGTAGCACAGAGGTCAATAACCAGGTGAGTCCGGTGGAGACTCGAGGAGCTCACCTGGGACAGGAACACGGCCTGTTGAAGGAGCTACTGCCGGAGCAGCAAGGCAGGGACACGGCCTGCAAACCAGGTACTGCCTAAGCAGCAAGGGCCAAGCCCACAGAAGACGATAATGCCTGAGCAGTGGCGTGGCAGCACGCTGCCAGACATCCAAACATAGAAGGACGGTCGCGCGCCGCCATGATGGCAGGAGGAGCTTTTAAGGAGGTGTAGCTCCAGCCAAGGGCGGGCGCGAGGCGGAGATGACGGACTTGACCCAATCAGGATCCATGACATCCCAGCCTGGCCAGTCAGGATTCACCACGTCACCAGCCTTGTCATCAAGCCGTGTGATGTCAGTGGGCGAATCAGGATCCACCAAGCATAGCACATGCTCACCCTCCTGCCTCTGGGAAATAGAGGCGGGATCCTCGGTCTCACAATGTGTAGAGATAATGGGAGTCTCACTGCTTCCCTGAACAGCAAACATCTGCACATTGCGCAACCTCACAGACCTTCGAGGCTGCTGAGCAGGAGGAGCTGCGGCAGGCAAGGAATGGGAGACCGCCTCATTTCTTGCAACAGGAGTACCACTAGGTGTCACCCTCATGCTGCCTCTCTGAGGAGGTTTCTCCTGCACTCTACGCAGTCTGGCAGACCTTTGGCGCTGCTGAGCAGGAGCGCTCGTGGCAGGCAAGGAGACTGTCTCATTCCTTGCCACAGGAGAGCCACGAGGTGTAACATTACCCCCCCGTCTAGGCCCCCCCCTGCCTGTGCTCGAAGGCCGCTATCAAACCCGGGGCGTGGATGTGATCCTCCAATTTCCAGGATCTATGCTCCGGACCACGGCCGACCCACTCCACGAGGTAGTACCTCCTGCCCCGTATGACTTTTGTCTCCACAAGCTTCGCCACCTCAGAGTCGTCGGGCGGGGAGTCGGTTTGAGGCGTCAGGGACCCCGAGAACTTATTAAGTCGTACGGGTTTCAGAAGGGACACGTGAAAGGTGTTGGCTATAGCCCAGCGTGGAGGGAGCTTGAGTCGGTATGCCACCGGGTTCACCTGCTCTAGTACTTTAAACGGACCCAGGTACCTAGGGGCGAACTTGGCTGCCTGTACCCATAGGTTAACCTTCTTAGAGGACAGCCACACTAGGTCACCAGGGGCGAAGGATGGTGCAGGGCGGCGGCGCTCATCAGCCGTTGTCACCATCCGGTCTTTAGCCCTCTTAAGGGCCTCTTGGGTGTTATCCCAGATCTCCCGGGCCTCGGTCGCCCAATCCTCCACTCTAGGATCGGGTGACGTAATGGGCATCGGAACCGGGATTCGGGGATGTTGTCCGTTATTGAGCAGGAACGGAGTCTGACCAGAGGATTTATGGACCGAATTATTAATGGCAAATTCGGCCCAAGGAAGGAGGTTAGCCCAGTTGTCGTGGTGCGCGGAGATAAAATGGCGGAGGTACGTTACCAAGGTCTGATTGGTCCTCTCTACCAGTCCATTGGTTTCGGGATGGTATGCGGAGGAGATGTTCAGCTCTATCTGCAGGAGCTTACAGAGCTCTCTCCAGAAGCGAGATGCGAACTGGGGACCCCGGTCGCTCACCACCTTGTCAGGCATGCCATGCAGCCTAAAAACATGCCTAATGAATAAGGTGGCGAGAGCACTTGACGTCGGGAGTCGTGGGAGAGGCACCAAGTGGACCATTTTAGAGAAGTGATCCGTGATGACCCATACGACCTTGTGACCTGCTGACTTGGGCAGATCTCCCAGGAAGTCCATTCCCACCACTTCCCAGGGACGATCCGGCACTGGCAGTGGGTGAAGAAGACCTGCCGGTCTCTGCCGGGACGGCTTATTCTGTGCACACGACATACAGGCTCCCACATACTCCTGTATGTCCTGGGGTAGTCTCGGCCACCAATAGTGCCTAGTCACAAGGTCTCTGGTCCTTTTGACCCCAAAGTGACCCCCGACCTTGGAGGCATGGGCCCACGATAGCACCTCATTCCGTAGTTCAGGGGGAACGAGGGTCTTGCCAGGTGGCACCTGGTCCAAAGAAGTGGGAGTGACCATCCTCAAGCTGTCCGGGGGTAGTATAAGACGAGGCTCCTCCTCGTCCTCCTCCAACACAACCATACAACGTGACAAGGCATCGGCCCGTACGTTCTTCTCACCGGCCAGGTGGCGGATAATAAAGCGGAACCGGGAGAAGAACAAGGACCAACGGGCCTGCCTTGGGTTCAGGCGTTGTGCTGTCTGGAGGTATGTGAGATTTTTATGATCGGAAAATACTTCAAATGGATGCTTCGCACCCTCCAGGAGATGCCGCCATTCCTGGAATGCTAGTTTCATCGCCAGTAACTCCCTATCCCCTATGGAGTAGTTCCTCTCGGCCGGAGAAAAGGTTTTGGAGAAAAAGAAACATGGATGCTTCCTTCCTCATTCGTCTTTCTGGTACAGGACTGCACCAGCACCGACCGAAGAGGTGTCTACCTCTAGTAGGAAGGGTTTGGAGATGTCTGGACGATGAAGGATGGGAGCTCTGGAGAAGTAAGTTTTGAGAGTGTGAAATGCCTCTACCGTTTCCAGTGTCCATGCTTTGGGATTAGCGCCCTTGCGGGTAAGGGCAATGATGGGTGCTGCCACCGTCGAGAAGTTGGGAATGAACTGGCGATAATAATTGATAAACCCCAAGAAACGCTGGATCGCTTTCAGCGAGCGGGGCTCAGGCCATTTCATCACTGTCTCCAACTTCCCCGGATCCATTGCTAACCCCTGACTGGACACGATATACCCCAGAAACAGCAAGGATTCACATTCAAAAACGCACTTTTCTAGCTTAGCATATAACGAATGAGTGCGGAGCCTCTTAAGTACTCGGATGACATCCCTCCGATGGGTGGCAAGATCGGGGGAGAAGATAAGGATATCATCCAGGTATGCAACCACGGAAAGATACAAATCCCGGAAAACATCATTTTCAAAGTCTTGAAATACGGCGGGGGCATTGCAGAGTCCGAAGGGCATTACGAGATACTCGTAGTGACCGTCCCTGGTGTTGAAGGCGGTCTTCCACTCATCGCCCTCTCGGACTCGCACTAGATTATACGCCCCGCGTAGATCCAGCTTCGTGAAGATCTTTGCCCCGCGGAATCGATCAAATAACTCCGTAATGAGGGGCAAAGGGTATTTGTTTTTGATCGTGATTGCATTTAATCCCCTGTAATCGATACAGGGGCGTAGATCCCCTTCCTTCTTTTGCACGAAGAAGAACCCCGCACCGGCCGGTGAAATAGACTTGCGAATGAACCCTTTTGCCAGGCTGTCCTAAATATATTTGGACATAGCCTCCGTCTCTGGAGCAGAGAGGGGATACTCTGCCCCTAGGGGGCTCGGAGCCTGGCTTCAGGTCTATTCGGCAATCGTATGGCCGGTGGAGAGGAAGGGTATCTGCGGCCCTCTTGGAGAAGACGTCCCTGTAGGCCTCATAAGGTGTCGGTAAACCTGGCTCCCCTGTATTCCCTGAGGACCCAACCGACCTAATGGTAGCGGGTGGTTCGGTAGTCACGAGGTGCTCCCTACAGGATCCTGCCCATGATGAGATCTCCCCTGTTGCCCAGTTGAGTATAGGAGCATGCTGTCTCAACCAGGGGAGACCCAGTAGGATCTCATCTGTCCCCTCTGGAAGCACCAGGAAGGACACCTGCTCATGGTGTCCTGGTGGTACTTCCATCCTGAGAGGGATGGGGATCTGGGTGATGGGATCGACTAGTAGGGACCCGTTGACTACCCGAACCCTGAGTGGCTTGGGCAAGAGAACCAGGGGAACTGAGTATCGGGTTGCCAGGGATGTCGAAATGAAATTGCCATCAGCGCCTGAGTCCAGGCAGGCCAGAGCAGAGAAGAGAGTAGTGCCAAACTGCAACTGGGCGCTGATAGTCAACCTAGAGGGAGAAGCAGCGTCTAGGAACCCCCCTCTGATGGAAACTAGACGCTGTCTTTTCCCGACGGTTTGGGACATCGGGTAGCTATGTGTCCCCTCTGCCCACAGGAAAAGCAGATGACACCAGACCGAGAACCTGGGGTAGAGGAGACCGCTTTGGACACCTCCATTGACTCCACGGAGTCGCCTACAGAGCTGGCTGGGAGACCTGTCTGGTGGAAGACGGGAGCCAGACGCTTTTTAGGCCGTGAGGACGTGGGTGCTGAAGAGACCTCGAGCCTCCGCTCCGCCTGGCGGATGTCTATGCGAGAGGCAACCTCAATCAAGGACTCTAAAGTAGCAGGCACCTCACGCGTGGCCAGTGCGTCTTTGACGAACCCTGCCAGGCCCTCCCAGAACACAGGGACAAGGACCTTATCGGGCCAGTCCAGCTCTGCGGCAAGTGTCCTAAAGTGCACGGCAAAGTCCCCGACTGAAGCGGACCCTTGCCGAAGTCGTAGGAGGTGCAGCGCGGAGTCGTGGGTGACTTGAGGCCCGAGGAACACCATTCTCATGGCCCCAAGATAAGATGCTAAGTTATTCACCACACGATCTCCGTGCTCCCACAACGGCGTGGACCACTTCAGCGCTCTCCCTGTGAGCAGGGACTGGACGAAGGCTACCTTCGCCTTCTCGGTAGCGTAAAGAGTCGCGGACAGCTCTAAGTAGGTGGTGACCTGGTTTATAAACCCACGGCACTCAGAGCTGTCCCCGCTAAAGCGCTCTGGAAGCGCAAGGCGAGGAGACCTTCCGCCCAATAGCACAGCCTGGGTAGCCGCCTGGGTGGCGACTGTCGTCAGAGTAGTCTTGTCGGAGGAAGACTGCTCCACTGCTGCCAAACGTGATTCCAACTGCTGCACATAACGCAGCAACTGCTGCTGCTCTTCAGCCATAGCCAGACCTTTGGCGCGACCGTAATGTTACGAGGGGGACCCGGGGAAGCGTGCCAAGATGGGGAATGGACAGCTTCCGCCGGTCAAGGTCCACTGTGCGGTGTAAGGGACCGCTGCTATGGTGGGTGAAGAGTGAGCGGGTTGCTGCTAGCGATCATCTGGAATGTCACAGACGATCTATGTACACCGGTCTGCCCTAACCCGTGTGGGTTGTATGGCAGGGATCACACGGCTCGGTGTACCTGTTGCACGAGGGTAGCACAGAGGTGCCCACGCACGTGTGCTTTCAATAACCAGGTGAGTCCGGTGGAGACTCGAGGAGCTCACCTGGGACAGGAACACGGCCTGTTGAAGGAGCTACTGCCGGAGCAGCAAGGCAGGGACACGGCCTGCAAACCAGGTACTGCCTAAGCAGCAAGGGCCAAGCCCACAGAAGACGATAATGCCTGAGCAGTGGCGTGGCAGCACGCTGCCAGACATCCAAACATAGAAGGACGGTCGCGCGCCGCCATGATGGCAGGAGGAGCTTTTAAGGAGGTGTAGCTCCAGCCAAGGGCGGGCGCGAGGCGGAGATGACGGACTTGACCCAATCAGGATCCACGACATCCCAGCCTGGCCAGTCAGGATTCACCACGTCACCAGCCTTGTCATCAAGCCGTGTGATGTCAGTGGGCGAATCAGGATCCACCAAGCATAGCACATGCTCACCCTCCTGCCTCTGGGAAATAGAGGCGGGATCCTCGGTCTCACAATGTGTAGAGATAATGGGAGTCTCACTGCTTCCCTGAACAGCAAACCTCTGCACATTGCGCAACCTCACAGACCTTCGAGGCTGCTGAGCAGGAGGAGCTGCGGCAGGCAAGGAATGGGAGACCGCCTCATTTCTTGCAACAGGAGTACCACTAGGTGTCACCCTCGTGCTGCCTCTCTGAGGAGGTTTCTCCTGCACTCTGCGCAGTCTGGCAGACCTTTGGCGCTGCTGAGCAGGAGCGCTCGTGGCAGGCAAGGAGACTGTCTCATTCCTTGTCACAGGAGAGCCACGAGATGTAACATATATATATACATACACACACACACATATACACTGTGTGTAGAATTATTAGACAAATGAGTATTTTGATCACATGATATTTTTTATAAATGTCCTACTCCAAGCTGTAGAGGCTTTAGATCCAACTACCAATTAAGTAAATCAAGGGACGTGCATCTCTGTTATGAGGAGGGGTATGGTGTAATGACATCAACACCCTATATAAGGTGTGCTTAATTATTAGGCAACTTCCTTTCCTTTGGCAAAATGGGTCAGAAGAGAGATTTGATGGGCTCCGAAAAGTCCAAAATTGAGAGATGTCTTGCAGAAGGATGCTGCAATCTTGAAATTGCCAAACTTTTGAAGTGTGATCACCGAACAATCAAGCGTTTCATGGCAAATAGCCAACAGGGTCGCAAGAAGCGTGTTGGGCAAAAAAGGCACAAAATAACTGCCCATGAATTGAGGAGACTCAAGCGTGAAGGTGCCAAGATACTATTTGCCACCAGTTTGGCCATATTTCAGAGCTGCAACATTACTGGAGTATCAAAAAGCACAAGGTGTGCCATACTCAGGGACATGGCCAAGGTAAGGAAGGCTGAAAAACGACCACCTTTTTTTAACAAGAAACATAAGATAAAACGTCAAGACTGTGCCAAGAAATATCTTAAGACTCATTTTAAAAAGGTTTTGTAGACTGATGAAATGAGAGTGACTCTTGATGGGCCAGATTAATGGGCCAAAGGCTGGATCAGTAAAGGGCAGAGAGCTCCACTCCGACTGAGACGCCAGCAAGGTGGAGGTTGGGGCTGGTATCATCAAAGATGAACTTGTGGGAACTTTTCGGGTTGAGGATGGAGTGAAGCTCAACTCCCAGACCTACTGCCAGTTTCTGGAAGACAACTTCTTCAAGCAGTGGTACAGGAAGAAGTTGGTATCATACAATAAAAACATGATTGCCATGCAGGACATTGCTCCATCACATGCATCCAACTACTCCACAGGGTGGCTGGCCAGTAAAGGTCTAAAAGATGAAAAAATAATGACATGGCCCCCTTGCTCACCTGATCTGAACCCCATAGAGAACCTGTGGTCCCTCATAAAATGTGAGATCTACAGGGAGGGAAAACAGTACACCTCTCGGAACAGTGTCTGGGAGGCTGTGGTGGCTATTGCACGCAAAGTTGATCGTAAACAGATCAAGCAACTGACAGAATCTATGGATGGTAGGCTGTTGAGTGTCATCATAAAGAATGGTAGCTATTAGTGTGATGACTATTTTAAAAATTTTGCAAAACGAAAATGAAACCCCTTACATTCGAGGAACAATTGCATTCAAATGACATTAGTATCATCAAATATGTGAAATATTCAAAAAAGTTCCCTCGCTTTTTCATTTCAAAATTTTCAAAAAAAAAGATTTTTTGTGTTTTAATTTTTTGAAGATCATGGAATGATTTAGAATATTCAGGAATAATTTAGAACATCTATGACATTTTTAATTGTTACCCATTAAAAATTTATATTTAACGTTTTCTTTAAAAGTTAGATCTAGCCTTACAAACATGTGCTATAAGAAGAGCTGAAAGAATTGAAAAGCATGTGGTACATTTGGAGTCAGGCAGCCATCTTGGATACTAGAAAGTGAATTTTACTGTGAATACGTTTTTTAATTTAAAAAGTGTATATGAAGTGAATAAGTGATAAAATTATCATAATAAATAAGTAATATTGGGAAAGAAAATAATTAAGTAAATGTTGATATGAAAGAGTGCTCCTTTGGAATCAATTCATCCAAGAAAACGAATCCGACTATCAATATTTCAAGCTCAAGCCAGCACTTCGTAATCGAAACCCACACGTGATACTGTCTCTGAATCTTTACCCGAGACTCCCGAGCCAACCTCTTTTTCCGCGTCATCTTCTCCTGAACGCACACCGAAATACAAAAGAGCAAGCACTACAACAGCGAGTTTACTGGTACTGAAAAACAACATTTCTACACATAAAGCAAATAAAGTGCTTGCAACCATTGCTGAACAAGGTCATGATGTACCGGTTCCAAGTCAGTCGGGTATCTGGAGACGAATAATCTCAGAAGGACAGAAAATGAAAACCAAAATTTTTGAATAACTTCAAAGCAAAGATCCCTATTGTCTCCACTTCGATGGTAAAAGAATCCAAGGGGAAGAGTATCAAATAGTTCTGCTGAAAAATACCACAACCGAAATCAAACTCGGTATTCTGAAATGTGAGAATGGTTCTGCCACGGCTATTCACAAGGAACTACATCAGCTAATTGATGAATATGACGCTTGGGAAAATATTCGCATGATAATCTGCGACACGGCAGCAGTAAATACTGGTCGTTTGAACGGGATTGTAACGCTGATACAGGATGATGTCTTGCGAAAGGGCTTTCAGAAGCCACAATACATTGGCTGTCAACACCATGTACTCGACCTCCTACTGAAGCACATCATGAATTTCCTTATTCCAGAGTCAACGAAGAAACCAGAACTCAATTATTTCTTCATTGACAAATTAACAGAAAACTATGCCTCACTTCAGATTGATTACCACCAAGTTGCAACAGATGATGTCAACACAGGCGAGAATCCTGGATGGCGAGATGACTTCAGGTTCTTATATGAACTATGTCAGGCATATCGTCATTACAAAACAACATCACGTTGGCCTCGAATCAGTTGGAAGAAACTCCCAAACCTGCACATGGCAAGATGTAACTCGCGATCTGTATATGCTGTTATAGCATTTATTCTGATAGTAGCATGCGACTTCATCTGCTATAAATGGGCAAATGCCGGGTTCCAGTCGCAACACTACAACGAAGCGTCCTTCAATGAACTGTTAACCTCACTCACCAAGACAAAGTGCAAGAAAGCAATTAAGTGTTTGAAGGCGCACTGGTTGGTCGAGGAGTCATTAATTGACATTCCCAGATCTAACCAAAATGCTGAACGTGCTTTAAAACTGATGGAGGAACTACATGCGAAATCGAAAAAAAATTAATTTTTGAATCTAAAATTCATAGGAAAAAAAATGTTTTAAACACTTCTTTTGTACATATTGTACTTATAATTAACTGTTTTATACCGTATTTGTTAAAAAACGAATAATAAAAGTTGCTTAGTTATTACTATTATCGTTTCAATAATGCAAAATTGCATGTCCTTTTTTGGGGGGAAAAATAATTTTTGCCTTATTTCATTTGAATGAAAGGGGGAACTTTTTTTAAAAAACAAAAAAAAGCAATACTTATTCTTAAATTACCCGTAAAAGTTCCTCGATTGCACATGGTTTCATAAAAAAAAAAATTTTTTGCCATTACACTAGTGGCTATATTGGTCACTAATTTTTTGGGGTTTTGTTTTTGCATGTCAGAAATGATTATTTCTAAATTTTGGGCAGTTATATTGGTTTACCTGGTTAAAATAAACAAGTGAGATGGGAATATATTTGGTTTTTATTAAGTTGCCAAATAATTCTGCATAGTAATAGTTACCTGCACAAACAGATATCCTCCTAAGATAGCCAAATCTAAAAAAAACCCACTCCAACTTCCATTAATATTAAGCTGTTATATCTATGAGTCATTTGGGTTGATTGAGAACATAGTTGTTGATCAATAATAAACAAAATCCTCTAAAATACAACTTGCCTAATAATTCTGCAATAGTGTATATACATATATTATATACATACAGTACAGACCAAATGTTTGGACACACTTTCTCATCTCTAGAAAAACTATTAAGAAAAGGCTTTGTGCAGAAGGCCTTCATGGTAAAATAGCTAGGAAACCACTGCTAAGGACAGACAAAAAGCAGAGGAGATTTGTTTGGGCTAAAGAACACAAGGAATGGACATTAGACAAGTGGAAGTCTGTGCTTTGGTCTGATGAGTCCAAATTTGAGATCTTATGATCCAACCACCTTGCCTTTGTAAAAAGGTGAACGGATGGACTCTACATGGCTGGTTACCACCGTGAAGCATGGAGGAGGAGGTGTGATGGTGTGGGGGTGCTTTGCTGGTGACACTGTTGGAGATTTATTCAAAATTGAAGGCATACAGAACCAGCATGCCTACCACAGTATCTTGCATGGCGTTCTATTCCATCCGGTTTGCGTTTAGTTGGACCATCATTTATTTTTCAACAGGACAATGACCCCGAACACACCTCCAGGCTGTCTAAGGGCTATTTGACTAAGAAGGAGAGTGATGGGGTGCTATGCCAGATGACCTGGTCTCCACAGTCACTGACCTGAACCCAATCGAGATGGTTTGGAGTGAGCTGGACCGTAGAGTGAAGGCAAAAGGGCCAACAAGTGCTAAGCATCTCGAGGAACTCCTTCAAGACTGTTGGAAAACCATTTCCGGTGACTACCTCTTGAAGCTCATCAAGAGAATGCCAAGAGTGTGCAAAGTAGTAATGCAAGCAAAAGGTGGCTACTTTGAAGAACCTAGACTATAAGTCATATTATCAGTGGTTTCACACTTTAAGTATTTCATTCCACATGTTTTAATTCATAGAATTAATAATTCATAAGAAAACCCTTTGAATGACGAGGTGTGTCCAAACTTTTGGTCTGTACTGTGTATATATATATATATATACACACACACACACACACACACACACATATATACACACAGAGTATATCACAGGAGTCAGTACACTCTTCACATTTTTGTAAAAAATTGTATTGTATCTTTTCATGGGACAACACTGAATATATTAGACTAATTAGCTATTTTAACTCCATGGTATGATGTGACTCGTTAGTGTTACCAGGTCTCAGGTGTGAATGGAGAACAGGTGTGTTAAATATGGTGTTATTACTCACACACTTTCTCATACTGGTCACTGAAAGTTCAACATAGCTCCTCATGGAAAATAATTCCCTGAGGATCTGAAAAAAAGATTTGTTGCTCTATTTAAAAATAGCCTAGACTATATGAAGATTACCTCAAACTGAGCTGCAGCACGGAGGCTAAGACCATACAGCAGTTTATCAAGAAAGGTTCCATTCAGAATATGTCTCACCATGGTCTGCCAAATAAGTTGAGTGCACGTGCTCCGTGTCATATCCAGAGGTTGTCTTTTTAAATTAGACATATGAGTGCTGCCAGCATTGCTGCACAGGTTAAAGGGGTGGGAGTCAGACCATATGCCGCAAGCTGCATCAAATTGATCTGCATGGCTGTTATCCCAGAAGGAAGCTTCTAAAATGTTGCACAAGAAAGCCTGCAAACAGTTTGCTGAAGATAAGCAGACTAAGGACATGGATTACTTTACCCTTGTCCTCTGGTCCAATGAGACTATGATAGATATATTTAATTGAGATGGTATCAGGAGTGTGTGGGTAACAACCTGGAAAAGAGTACAAAGACAAGTGTGTCCTGCCTACAGTCAAGCATGGTGGTAGGAGTTTCATGGTTTGGGGCTGTTTGAGTACTGCCAGCAATGGGCATCTTCAGTTTGTTGAGGAAAACAGGAATGCCAACATGTAGTGTGACATACTATAACAGAGCATAATCCATTCTATTTGGAAATTGGGCAGTATTCCAACATGATAACGACCCCGAACACACCTTCAGGAAGACTACTGCCTTGCTGAAGAAACTAAGGGTAAACATATTGCATTGGTAAAGCATGTCTACAGACCTAAACTTTATTGAGCATCTGTGGGGCATCTTCAATGAAAGATTGAGGAGCTCAAGCTCTCTAACATCCACCAGATCTATGATGTCATCATAGAGGAGTGGAAGAGAATTCCAGAGGCAATCTGTGAAGCTCTGATCAATTACATGACCAAGAGAGTTAAAGAAGTGCTTTAAGATAATGGTGGTCACACAAAATATTGACACTTTGGGCACAATTTGGCCATTTTCACTTAGGGCGTACTCACTTTTGTGATATACTATAAATACTCACCTCTCTACCCACTACTCCACGCCACTGTCCAGTCTTCCAATGCAATGCATCTGTGTTCCTGTTTTAATTCCGATGTGGAAGGGAGATGTGGTGTGGTGCAGTGGAGGACAAGACATTGGGCAGGGAATAGTCGGGCCTGTAAGAGAAGTGAGAGGCTGGCAAAAAGTTATTAAAGAAAGAAAGTAAATATTAATAATCACCTAATAGTCTTTAGCTCTATGAATTTTATTTCTAAACATAATAGCTCACCAGAAAATGCTAAATATATTTATTGTCACAGTCCACACATAATATAGGCGGCTAGTTATGTAATGGGGTTGGTCATTCCAAAAACCAAAATCTAAATCCACACAAAACAATCTATGATGTTGTCTTGGTGAAAGTATAAGTACCTTCATATTTCACTGTTACTCACCAGGATGTTCATATTTGCATCTTGTACAGAATAGAGAATGTTATCTCCTTGTCTATATAACCAAAGCTTGGAGTGGTCAAGTAATTTTGCCATTTGACCAATTTCTTAGCCGCCCCCACCTCAGTGCAGGTGCTGAATGCATCCGCGACCTTTGCGGAAATTTTTAGAAAATGGCATGTTTGGTTTCCATGATAATGCATGCATAAATGGATACAGATATGCCCCCAAATGCATCATTTTTAGTATTTAATTAGACTTCCCCTTTAAGCTTATGTGCCTATACTGCTATCAAAAAATACCCATAGATCTACAGTATATTGCAGAAGTATATTTAAAATAGTTTTATAGCTCTAGTGTTCCATTCCTACCCAGTAATCACTACTGTTATAAATATGTAGCCTTAGTTACCATGCATATGACATTCACATGTAGTCATAATATTAATAGTTGACCATATTTTTCTCCCTCGGGATAACTCTCTAGCAGTTCCTTTTTCTCGCAGGGGAAATTAAATAGGCCAGTCTAGAGCTTCATTATTCTTTTTCTCTTATAGTAAAACACGTTATGCTTCTTATTAAAGTAGAACTGTACTGTGCTCATATAAATAGTTGGGCTGAGTGTTTGCTGCTGTTCTTTGGGTAAAATTCAACCAATGACCCCTACGTAGTCTACATTCATGCTATCTCACTCCACTTAAATGACCAATTAGAGATGAGTGGATATTTGACTAAATTAGAAATCACAAAATCGCAAGGATTTACTCTGAATATTCAATGCATAGAGAAAGTCCCTTCTTATAATATTGGGTCTCTCTAACGCATAATAAAATAAAAAAATATTTACACTCCCTTACCGGTCACTACTTTGGGTCTCTCTGCCCTTCACCGTTCCCTGTCCGGTCCATGGCATATCTACTTATCACCACCGCCGAGTGCTGAATCCACAAGCCTCTTCATGCTAGGCTGGGAATTCTGGCTTTGATAAGGTTAAAAAAACTTCTGCAATTGCCTAGATCTACAGTGAAGCGGCCCGGGGATTCAGTATTTGGGGGTGTTGTTAGACGCTGAGCCAAGGACCCAATGGTGGAAAGGGCAAAGAATAAGGGTCAGAAATTGTGAATCAACAAATGAAAGTAAAAGTTCTATCATATAAAAAAGAAGCCATAGATCACCACAAGTAAGAGATCCTCTCGTCTTCTCTAGACCAAAGCTCATTTTGAATGTACTAGGGCAAAATAAAAAACTGTTCCGTGGTCGGATGAATCAAAATTTGAAATTCTTTATAGAATCCACAGATATCGCGTCCTGCACACGCAAAACCAGGGATGAGCGAAACCAAACTGTAAAGTTCAGGGACCGAACTGGATACCTTGGTAGGGAGGTCCAGGCCTCCACCCTAGGCCCTATCTCCTGTCTTTGTCCCTGATGATAAGACCCCACCTCCACAACCCACCTCCTGTGGGGAAGGGGCAAGAACAGAAGTCAACACCCCACTGACAAATATGGACAAAACAGGGGTACCAACTACAACAACTCGTACACATGGCAACCACACACAGAGGAGCCTTTAAAATTGCATGAGGGTAAACAACATAAAAGGGGGAGTAAACAGACTACTGGGTAACGTCCATACCTTAACAAGCACACCTAGAAATGCTGCAGTAAAAAACAATTCTGCAGCCAAAAAGTACAACTGAGAGAGTGTTTCACCAGCTCCTTACACCTCCTGGCCAAGCTGCCAAATGAATGAAAGTAACAGGCACCCTCTGGTGGAAGTAGAGGGTACATATAGAACCTGGGCATGGTCCCAACCAGAAACACCTGACCAGGAGTTAGATGCTGCTGGAAGGTGAACTGACATTAAACCTCTCCTCCCCAAAGGAAAGGGAATCCATTTAATCGGCAGAGTCCCACAAGACAAAGTGAGTCTCAGACCCAGAACATGTCACAAAACTCTGCAACAGAGGAAAGACCGTGACCTTGAATGTCAGTTTGGAACCAATCACAAACACTGACACAGAGAGTGAGTGGGGGAAGCAGTGAATATTGATTAACCTTAATAATTGTATTTATAACTATTCTGCTCTTACTGCCATTTATCTTCCATTTGCAGCCAACTCACTATGGTCATTGTACAGTTCCTATTGACTTGTATGGGGCTCATTGTTCGGGGTCAACTTCAGTGTTATGTTCGCTTTCCAAACCCAATTTTTTGCTTAGTTCATGCTGATTCAGCAAACCTGAATATCCTCGGGTCAACTCCTCACTACTCAAGAGGAGAGGGACCATCCAGCTTATCAATACACAGTTCAAAAACCTACATCTCTGAAAGTATAGGGTTGATTTGTGCGTATGGCATGGATGGCTTACATATCTTGAAAGGTACTATCAATGCTGAACAATTATACAAAGGTTTTAAAACAGCCTATGCTCCTAAACAAACAGAATATTAATTAGGGCAGGTCCTGCATACTTTAGTAAGACAATGCTAAACCAAATACTGTATCCATCATAACAGCTTTGTGTGATGAACCAGCTGCCTGCAGTTCACCGATAGCGGATCCATCTGGGATGGATGAACGGATAGCAGCAGCTGGTGATGATACCTTGTGGCAAGGCGTATCGTGGTAAGCAGCCGATGTGGAGGCAGCAGCAGGTAGTGGCAGCGGCACTCTGCAATACAGACAAGTATAAGCAATATGTCTAGCACAATGGAACAGCGCAGGGCTAGGAGACCTGACAACTAGCAATGACTAAACTCATTGCCCAGGCACCTAGCATCGGGGCTAGGGTGCCTTAGATGCCTACACCTTCCCAGCTTACCTGTGAAGCACCGGGTAAAAGGGCGCTGGGCCTTTAGAAAAAGGGGCATGGCTGTGGGTGTGCGCTACGGTCATAGACTGGAGCCCTGCATGGTGCACAGATGCTCCGTGAGGCCGCATCATGAGACAGAGATGGGACTCCCGCAGCAGGACGACCAGACAGATGGGAACACTGGTGTCCTTGCCGGGGGGGTGGAGTAGGAGATTGCTAGGACGCTAGCCTGGGCGTTACACTCCCAAATCTCCATTCCTTGATCTCCTTATTTCCCATAAGTTTAACAAATGTTGTAAAAAGAATGTGATGCTGCCATCAATTTCTATATGAATTTTTTTTATTTTAAAATTAAATGAAAAAAATCTGTAGCTTTCACCTTCTGATCTGTGCTCTATTTTAGCTTGTGAATAAAATACGGATATGAGAATTAACAAAATGTTTGTATTGTTATTTTCTTTAAATTTCACATAGCCCCTCAACTTTTTTGTTAATGGGGTTGTATATGTACTGTATACATGTGCATGTCAAAATTAGTAACTAATACCAATAAAATGACAATTGTAGACAGACACACGAAGCACGTTATGGGGCGAAACGTGCATCAGTGTGTCTGTGGGAGGCCGTGGCACCATCACGTACTTGGATTATTGGTAATATTGTTTATACATGATGACGTAGATACAATCCCTTTATAATTACGTGTATACAACTCATATTTATTACAGATAGGGATTGTTGATGCATTTGACCTGAGATTGGTTTTTCAGATAAGAATAATATAACTTATTACCGATATTTATAAGTTTAGATATACTAATAAAAAGTGCCAGGTATTCCCCATTTATTCCATCCATCAATTGGGTTGATCCATACAATTTTATGAATTTTTATGTAATTTTATGTATAATAAAGATGTTGATAATTGAATTATATCAATTGGCTTGCATATATTTGTTGGTGTGTATAGAGCCCCTGAAGTGCCAGAACAGGAAACAACACCCACAAGTGACCCCAGTTTACAAACTGCACACATCAATAAGTTCATCCAGGGGAGCCTTGAGAATATTGACACCACAGGTATGTCATAAAATTTTATACTATAAGAAATAAATAATTACACTTTTACCAGTAAAATGTTGTTTTAACCCCAGATATGCAATTGTCAGAAGGGAAATAAGTACATAAGGCCCCATAATGTGTTACACAATTTCTCCTGAACATGAAAATACCCCATATGTGACTTTACAGTACTCTTTGTCTGCACCAAAGAGCTCAGGAGAGAAGAAGCTTCATTTAATTTTTGGAGCACAGATTTTCCTAGAATAGTTAGTGGACTCTATTTGCAAAGCCCCTAATTGAAAAGAAACAACAGACATCCCCCTCAAGTGACCACATTTTGAAAATTACACCCCTGTGGGAATTAATCTTCGGATGTCGTGACAATTTAGTCTCTGGAAAACACTCATGGTGTCAAACGCAGTTAATATTGTAGAATTAAAAATTTACTAATAAGCCCTTTTGCCAATACATTGTAGTACCCGTGGAGTCCAAAATGGCCGCTGTCAGAGGCAGACGTGGATGAGGGAGCTCCTGAACATCGACAGACATCCTGCTCCCCTGCGGAAAATGCACCCGTCTGACTCCTCCATCCACGTCCCTGGAACACCCCAGGAGGGGGGAGACCCTCATTTTCCAGCTTCACTCACACTGGCACCCCATAGGAGCCCTCCAACACTGAGACCGGGTAGGGCACTGGAGGCGGTGAGGCCCGAGCAGCGTGACCTCTGAGAACTGCAGGCACCCACCGGAGGACATCTAGAGAACACCAGCGGGCTCAGAAAGAACGGACCAGGGTCCGGAGGCCTGGCTACCCTCCCCCCTCGACCTGGACCAAGCTAGTGGGTGAGCCCGGCGTCCCGTGCAACAAAAGGAGAAGAACCGCCGCCATCTTGAGTAATCGGCTGCCCGGTCCCGAGGACGGTGGACAGTGCGGTGAACCCACAGGACGCGGGAGCAAGCCGGACGGCCTGCAGGGAAAGAGAGCTCTGACACTCACCAGATCAGAAAGACTGCAGGATCGGAGTGAAGGAGACTGTGAGCCGCGTGGGATCCTCGGGAGGCCGCTTGGAGTTCTTGGGACCCGGCTGGAAATATCGCAGCAGCTGTGAGCGGCACTTCGGGAGATGCTGAGGTGTCCGGAGGGGAGACCTGGCGGTGAGTGAGAATTCCCCTAACGCCCAGCTCCACACCCGCTCCACACCCGCCCCAGGGACCCTCAGTGAGCCCCGAGCCCAGTCTGCAGCACCGTACGGGCCTAAGCACAGGCATCCGGCACCCCAGCGCCCCCCTCCATAGCTCTTCTGCGTGGATCAGCGGCCGGTCACGCTGCTGAGCGTTGGTCCGAGGGGAGAGCAGGGATCGGTGCTGAGTGGGAGACGCTGAGCAAAACCCCCACACTGGAAGCCTGACTGGTGGAGGGAGAAGAAGGGGGAACAGAACCCCGTTAAAAGGGAACCCCTTTTCAAACAACACAGAGAAATTAAGATTCAAAGGGGGCTGATCTTTACCCCTCTACACTGCAGGGTGCTCTGACGGCCTACGATAGGACCCCCATAACTGGAACAGCGGCAAGCAAACCCCTTAAGACCCGACTCCATACACCTTTCCGGGCCCCGAGGCCACCAGTGGGGCTATACAGTGGAGATGATATAGAGAGTTGTCACACAGACATACCTCTAGCATAGAGACACTCTCTTCTCGCCTCCTTCCCCCTCTCTAGGGGCGTACAATGTTCTAGACTCCGAGCTGTCCAGAGGGAGTAAAGAGGCCTAACCCCCACTATTTTCATTTAAACATAATACCATATGTGACTGACTTCAACATGATCAAAATTGGCAACACACAAGCCAGTTCTCTGCCTAGACCAGCTAAGTCCACTACCCAGGCTAATATCGATAAGTATCAAAAAACACTTACATACAGCCGATGCTGAAACAGACAGCCTCCAAAGCATGTCTACTAATGATGTACAAGATATGGAAGATGACGAAAGTGACACAGAAGGTGCTGATAATAGCAAGAGTCTCCCCATCTCAAGATCTTTTATAAAACGGATTCTCAAAAATGCACTGGAACCTGTAGTAAAGGAGCTATCAGACATTAAACAAGATATTGGCCAAATAGGACATAGAGTGGAAACCTTGGAAGCTTCTCAAGCCACTTTAACCTCCACCTCCAATACTATCATCTCTTGCCTTCGCCATCAGGAGGACAGTGTCAATCAAATACATGCCATCCTGGAGGACCATGAAAACATAGAAAGGCGAAACAACCTCAGATTAAAGGGTCTTCCGGAATCGGTGGCAAATGAAGCTCTGACCCCGACTCTACAGAGCATTTTCACTGACCTGGTGAACTCTGACCCTGCACCAACAATAGAACTGATCAGAGCTCATAGATCTCTGAGACCCTAACCCAAACAAGGGGAACCACCAAGAGATGTCATCTGCCGCTTCCTGGATTACCGAATTAAAGAACTCATTCTTAAAAAAGCTAGAGAAGCTGAGTCCATAAATCACGAAGGCTCCAAAATACTGATATTCCAAGACCTTGCCTCCACCACCCTGACCAAAAGGAGATTGCTACAACCCTTCACAACAGTGTTACGCCAACGCCAATTTCCATACTGCTGGTTATTCTCATTTGGCATTGCTATAACAGCAAATGGGAAACACTACCAAGGCAAAACATCGGCTGAAATAAGACGGATTTGCGAAGATCTGGGGATCACTCTGGAAAAATACCCAGAGCTGGAAATCCATCACTCGACATCTACACTACAACCGCTCCCAGAACTGACACCGTGGCACAGCCTCACACCAAAGACCCACAGATCCAGATGCAAAGCGGCAAAGAAACTCCAGATGAACTCTGAAGGCGAGCCCCACTGAAGGGGCCTAAGATCTGGTCTATTGTTGCACATCACTGTTTATGCTAGCTAAAGCATGAAGTCATTATAGGGGTTGTGTACTTACTGCTCCCTTCTGATGCACATTCATATTTGTCTTGAATTTCAAATAGTTGAAAATGTTGATACTAATACCCTGTTCTCCTCCGAACCTCTCTCTACTCTCTATTTTCTCTATTCCTTCCTCTCCCGCATTGGTCACAGGTCTGGTCCATTCATCCCGATGGAAAAAGAAAAGATCGTCCCCCTGCATGCGTCATCATGGCAACACATCATAAGGTATTTAAGGTGATAAGTCTTAACGCACACGGGCTAAACTCCCCCACACAAAGGTCACAGACTCTATATAGCAGACATGATCTTCTTTCAAGAAACACATTTCCGTGAGGGCAAAATCCCAAGCTTCGACAAAGCACATTACAACACCTGGTTCCATGCCCCCTCCCCAAACAAAGGTTCTAGGGGGGTTTCTATAGCCCTTGCTAAAGATATACCCTTCCTAGCCCGAGATGTCGCTATTGACCCAGAGGGCCGGTTCATATTCATCAAGGGTATATTGGCCGGCTCAATGGTAACCCTAGGGAATATATACGCCCCGAATGTCAAACAGACCTGTTGGCTGATATCCACACTCAAAAGATTTCGTGCTTTCTCAGAAGGTACTCCAATACTTTGTGGCGATTTTAACGTGGTTTTGGAACCTAAATTAGATTCCACTGCAAAAAAAGCCACATCTCTCTAAGGGACCTATCTCGGATTAAATGCTCTCTCTTGTCCCTCTCTCTGATCAACATCTGGCGCTATCAACATCCCACAACTAAAGACTTTACATTTTTCTCTCATCCTCATAAATCATACCATAGACTAGACTACATTTTTCTACCTAGGCATCTACTACCTAATGTCACTGACACGGCGATCCAGTCAACACCCTACTCTGATCATGCTTATGTCTCGGCCAGTTTCTCACTCCTGAGGCCGTATTGGCTCCACCGTACATGGAGATTGAATGAATCAATTCTCTCCTCGGAAGATAATAGGAAACGCATATCTGAATGCCTCCGTAATTACTTTGCAGAGAATAAGACACAAGACATCGCGGCCCCAATTTTGTGGGAAGCACACAAAGCGGTCATTAGGGGAGAATTGATTTCCATCTCCTCACACCTCAATAAGCAGAAGAAAATGTATTTGCAGACTTTGTATGAAGAGATAGCCAGATTGGAAACTCAACATAAAAAATCCCTATCCCAACAGATATTGGAACAACTGACCGCGAAACGTGTGGCACTTAGAGACACACTTAATAAACAGTCGGCTAAATTATACCTTGGTTGGAGAAATCGCATGTTCCTCCATGGGGATAAAGCCTCTAAACTTATGATGTCCCTGATAAAAAAAAGACAGGCTCGCACTTTTATACATGTAATTAGAAACCCCCAGGGGCCAACGCACACAAGACTATTCCCAAATCTCAGAAAAATTCCTACGATTTTATAAAAACTTATATCAAATTCAACCAGAAGAGACGGCAATGGAAAGGGACAAGAGGAAATGCGGCATACAAAACTATTTAGCTACACTAAATCTCCCGAAACTTTCCAAACTACAACAAGCATCCCTGGAAAAAAAGTTCTCTCGCGCTGAGGTTCAGTCCATCCTGTCCAGGAGCCCCTTGGGGAAGGCACCAGGTCCGGATGGCCTCCCCATTATCTATTATAAAAAATTCTTTGATATCCTGGGAGATCACCTCCTAGCAACGTGCAATGCTCTACTACTCGGCGATCCTATGCCCAAGCAAGCATTAGAGGCTCACATATCATTAATACACAAAGAAGGGAAAGATCCGGAGTGTTGTGGAAACTATAGGCCCATCTCACTTCTGAATGTGGACCTAAAGATATATGCTAGTTTAATTGCCAACCGGGTGGCGACTATCCTTCCTGACCTCATCTCCCCGGAGCAATCTGGATTCGTTAGAGGTAGAGAGGGGAAGGATAATGTGCTAAGATTGATAAATTTAATGCAACACGCCAGGACCCATAATTTGCCTCTTGTGCTACTGGGAACGGACGCCGAGAAGGCGTTTGACAGGGTGGACTGGACTTTCTTGCAGGGAACGTTGGAGGCCTTTCATTTCCCCCCAAATGCCATACGCGCAATCCTACAGATGTACATATCCCCCACGGCCAGGATTAGGATAAATAATACTCTCACCGACCCCTTTGACATAAAAAATGGTACAAGGCAGGGATGCCCCTTATCCCCCCTACTCTTTGTCTTGGTCATGGAGCCATTGATAAATTCCATCCAGCAAGACCGGGAAATCGAAGGGTTCAGCCTGCAGGGAATTCACCACAAGTCCGCCGCCTTTGTCGATGACTTGCTGGTGCTAATGTCCAGGCCGGAAAAGGGTTTCCCTGCCTTCATGAAATTATTAGAGGACTACGGCCACTGGTCTAACTTCAAAATTAATCTATCTAAATCAGAAGCACTAAGCATTAATATCGCTGGTAAAGTTACCAAGTCTCTCCAAAAATCGTTTCCTTTTCGATGGCCAAACAGTCACATTACATATCTAGGCATCAAACTAGGGAAAGCTTTCAAGTCCTTGTTTGATCTCAATTATAAGCCCCTTCTCCCTAAACTTACCGCACAAATATCCTCGTGGAAGGCTCCCTTTCTTTCGTGGATGGGCCGGAAAAACTTAATTAAAAGCATCATACTCCCAAAACTTATTTACCTTTTCCAAATGCTACCCATACCAATCCCCAAAGCATTTTTCTCCCAATGTAATTCTTTAATCTCCAACTATGTCTGGAACAAACACAAACCAACTCCAAACAATCAACTTCCAAACATTGAACCTTCCAAAAGACAAAGGAGGCATGGGACTACCCAATATATCGTTATATTACTAAGCCGCCGTTCTCTCCAGAACGGTGGACTGGATCAGACGTCCACCGAGTAAATTATGGACGACGATAGAAGAATACCTAGCTCCAACCCCTCTACGAACCCTGCTACTTTCCCCTCCTAGCCAGGGAGATAAAAGAACCTATACTAATGAAGTAACGAGAACACTTTTACAGAACTGGAAGGAAAATAGAGAGATATTGGCCCCACCGCTCTCCCCTCTAACCCAAGTTTCAGATATTTTAGACGCCGGTGTAAACCAAGCCGCGTCCACGAAATCCACATACCTAACCAATGCAAAGGTTCCGGTGGCAGATCTTCTGGTAAATGGTTCTTTGATATCTAAACAGGAAATGTGTACGAACCCCCTCCTCTCTAAGCTTACATTTCTCCATTATATGAAACTAAAACACGTGATCCAACCATTATTACCTCATACCCATCTCGATAGACCTTTAACAACCTTTGAATCATTCTGCATGCAAACCCGGGCCCCCAGAAAAATACTTTCTAATTTATACCATACCTTGCTTACAAAAAAACTGGTGGTGAAGAGAGCATATATACTGAGATGGGAAAGAGACCTGAATACCACATTTACCGACACACAAACGAGCCAAATTTATAATGCCTCACACGGGCCGTCATGCTGTGTGAGAGTCCAAGAGAATTCTTTCAAAGTGATTGCCAGATGGTACATTGTCCCCACCTCATATAGTACTTGGAGTTCCTCCTCCTTAGATCAGTGCTGGAGATGCGAGAGGGACAAAGGAACATATCTTCATGTGTGGTGGACATGTCCGATCATCCAGACCTTCTGGAAGACAGCATCACAATTAATATTTGACCTCACAGGCAAAAAGGTGGTCCTGGACTCTAGGCAATTGCTCCTGAACTTCCCAATGTGGCCTAAAGATAAAGCTACTTCGAAATTAGTGTCATTTGTGGGTTCAGCCTTTAAACTTCTCATTGCTCAGTTGTGGCGTACAATGACAATTCCCACCCTCACGCAGCTCTTGCTGAAAATTGATCAATTATATCATGTTGAAGAACTCTCAGCCCTTTCACGTCAGAATATGCTCTCTTTCCTCCAGGTTTGGAAGGCTAGGCAGGCCTATAAGTCTAAACCTCAATTTTCAGTAGTTACTTCGCAGAAGGCAACATAGTGGACTGTAAGTCACCTTATCCCCCACCAACGGGATGAATGAGGGGCACTGCAGCCAAAATTTGAGATGCTGCCACCTGACTGCAGGCCCCCTATGCTAATTTTAGGTGGTTTCTCCCCCTGGAAAGACTCACCAGCTACCCCCGGCTTCTGTGGTATGTCCTGCTCCTTCCCGGATATATGTCACTGCGCTGCCCAGCTTCCGGTCTCTCTGTTCCTGGACCCGGACCTGTTTGGGCGGCCGGTGGCGTGTACCCGCTTCGGAGAGCGGTAAGAGAGCTATCAGCAGGGAGGGAAGAGTTTTGCCCACGGCGCTTTAGCTGTGAGCGGCTCCCTCCCTTCTGAGGCACAAGTGACATGTGCCGGCGAGCGGTGTTTTCAGGGAAATACCCGCCCGCCGGTCCGCCTGTGCTCGCCGTCTGTCACAAATCCCCCATCAGCAGGGAAAGAAGCGTCCTACTCACAGCGCTGTTAGTTGTGAGTGGCTTCCTCCCTGCTGAGGCTCCAGCTAGGTGTGCCGGCGAGCGGCGTTCTGAGTGAACTACCCGCCCGCCGGTCAGCTGGAGCCCGCCCCTCAGTGTGAAAAGAGCGCGAAAGCGCTTTTTTGATTATGGCGCCGCCCACCCACCACCCTGCCTCCGCCAGCGGTGGGTGCGAGTGCAGGCTGTGAGCCGGCGCGGTCCCTGATGCAGCGCAGGTGGAAGCGCTGCAGCGGAGGACCCGCTGGACTTGTGGGAATAACAAACCCCGTGCCCCTGCTCCCTCCACCGCCCTGTCACCGCTGCCCTGTCACAGCCAGTACAGGGGAGCGGGGAGAATGCGGGGGCAGGCTGCGGATGGGCACAGCCTCTGATGCAGCTCGGATTGGAGGTGCTGCATTGGTGTATGTGCTGACTGCAGAAGTCAGCAGAAGCCACCCATCCCCTATTGGTATCCCCAGACAAGTTAAAAAAAAAAAAAAATTATAAAAAATAAATAAATAAATTATAAATATAAAAATAAATAAATTAAATAAATTATAAATAAAATAAATAAATAAATTAAATAAATAAATTATAAATAAAAAAATAAATAAATAAATTATCAAAAATAAATAAATAAATTATAAATAAAAAAAAAAAATAAATTAAATAAATAAATTATAAATAAAATAAATAAATAAATAAATTAAATAAATAAATTATAAATAAAAAAAAAAAAAAAAAGAGCTGCTAGTCATGAAGGAGCTAGGGGTCATCTGGGCCCCCACCTCCCCTTCTGTGGGTAGCGGCTTGGATCAGACTCTGCCCACCCCCCACCTGGGGATATGCACGGGCGTTGGGGCCCCGGGCGTCATGAGTCACATGTAGATTTAGACCCCCTTTTTCTTCAGACTAACCCCTGGTGCGGTACCGCGGCGGGATGATGAGCATCTGAGTGTACATTGGCCTGGACAGTGGAGTGCTGTTGGAATTGGGCAGGGACATCCGGAGTCCGGCCGCCCCCTTTTATCCTGCACAATCTGGCAAGTACCATTACGTTGGATTGTGGGGTGGAATAAGCGCCCTGGGGGGGGTCACGTGATGTCACCAGGCAACAGGTTTTCCTCCCTATTCAACATTCTGTAATCAAGTTATGTGTGACCGACACTATAGGTGTACTGAGGACATCAAACACCCATTGATAAAGCTGTTATAGTATCTGCCATTACTACCTCTTGTGGTCGGCATTCCACAGTCTTACTGCTCTAACTGTAAAGAACCCTTCCCATTTAGCTGCGGAGGAGGATGTAATGTTTCAGTTCTTTATATTGACCACACACGTATTTATGCATATAAATGAGATCTCCTCCATTCCTTGCAATCTAGTTGTCTCCTTGAACCGACTAATTTCAGAATGCTCACCCACCGCCTTTTTTATATATAAAAAAAAAAAAAGCCAAGCCCAAACTGGATCCCAGATTTTAGATGTGGCCTGTCAAGTGATTTCTAGAAGGGTTACAATATGTTGGGATCACAGGATCTCCCCCCCCCCTTGTTATACACTCTAACTTAGCGCTGTAGCTGAAAAGATGGGAGTTATGTTGGTCACTGATAATTTTTATGGTAATAGCAAAGTGTATTTCTGTGCATTTTCGTACTTGGTGGAGTTTTATTTTAACAGACGAAAATGAACATGTGAGATGTGAAAATTGGCATTTTTTATGTAATTGCATAATTATGCTCGCTAATATTCCCTGAGCAACTACGTCCGCATGAATATTCTCAAAAAAAAAAAAAAAAAAACACTTTTAGTTTTGGTCTCAGGTGTGTGCAACTGTCAAGTGTTTCACAATGTTTTATCAGACAGCTATCATTCTAATACTATACTATAGAGGGTGCCAAGTAGCTTCATTATTTGAAGCACCTATTATGAATTAAAAAAAAAAAAAAAAAAAAATCCCCTTCCTTTGGGTTTGCCTTTTATTTTGGAAGGTTTTGCCGCATGGAAATAATTTTTATTGGCTATTACTCATTGTATGGAGGTTGTCATCTTTCAGCCCCTGCGGATCCACAGGTATGAACCTCAACTGTGCGGGTAAGGTCATTTTCTATTGCTGTTATTGTTTCCAAGGCGCCTTTCCTAGGCTGCCCAGTGCATGACTAAACGGCAGGGTCACGTTACCCGGTATTGGTACATTGGTCCAATCCTAGGTGCGGAAAGATTAAACTTTATTTTCTGCTACATGGAATCAGGCACCTGAAAAGGAGGAACTGATGGTGTAGCTGAATTTTTTCTTTAAGTTTCCACGGCTACATTCGCTCCAAGAGCAGGAACGGTCAAGTCGTTGTGTGGTGTATTTAACAGCAGCAGGTCCAGCTGTTCTTGGGCTTGTTTTCAACACAACAAGGTTTTTTTTTTTAAAAAAAAAAAAAAAAAAATAAGTCAGTATGCTTGGCCTAGGGGCCATGTTTCAAGAAACCTACCCCCTAGCAGTGACTTTCCCCCAAATAGGTTGGAATTGGAAAAGGGGGTGAGTGAAGACTCCAAAAGGGGTATTACCAGTTGGTTTACCAAGCCTGGGAAAAAAACGTCTAACCACCCGTTTACAACTTCCCTCATCAGTAAGTGGGCTGATTAGGCTTTTTGGTTTTTAGAATGCACATCAGCCAATGAAAGGTTATAGTCAGTACAGGTATTTAGTTGTCGTGATAGCATTGTTTTACCCCCTATTGCTTTTCCAATCCCAGGTATCTTCGTTAACTCCGTCCGCTGGCAGGACCAAGGTTTGATTCCTTAAATTCGTAGTGGTATTCCCAGTGAAAGGAGGCCGATGATCCGGCCTCCCGTTACAACACAGACATGATGGGCCTATGGTAAGGTATGCAGCGAGTGGGGTTTATCAGGTGGGTGAAGAGCCTGATGATTTTTAAGCGATCCCTTGCTAATATATAACCGGCAGTATTTAGTGATTCTACTTCACCAACGAGCACCGTTTTTGCCTGTAGTGAGCAAAATGGTATGGGGTTTTGCCTTGCCAATTTTTTAGTTGCGGAATTAGACCAGCGTGACTAAGGCATAGTGGGACTCACGGTATGGAAAGGTGGTGGATTAGTGGCAAGTGGGTGGATGTTAGGAGGACTAATACTTCCTAGCGGTTTGTTGACCTAATAAAAGGTACTGGGCTGGGCGGTTATGCCCATTGTGGATCTGTCCTTAAAGCATAAGTCACATGGTTGAAGAAAGACCTAGGTCTATCTAGTCAAGCTTGTTCTTCCTTCACAGTTTGGGTTCTTTTTCCCCCACCCCTGGTGGGTATGCCCGAGGGCGTTACTGATGGCCCTTAGACGAACTGGGGCGAAATGGAGCATGTTTAACCACGAAGATTTTTTCCTATATTTAGCGGGCAATTTTTGGAGGAATACGGTGATGGCTGTTTATTATGGGTTCGCCAGCTGCAGTACCTAAGTTGTAAACACCCCCTCCCTCCCCTTCCAAAACTGGGGCGTTCCTGAGGCTTTGGGGCAAGTGTGTATGAACATGATTTCAATGGGAAGGGGTCTACAATGCAACTGCAATTTTGAGGGACGTTCGTGCCGTGTTTGTTTTTTAAAAAAAAAAAAAAAAAAAAACAATGTCGTGTGGTTTTGTCAAATCCACCCCGAGGGGAAGAGGGTCTGCTGGTTATGAGAATTTTGCTGGTTTTGAGAGTTTTCCTTTCTGACAATGTTTCCTTTTTCAGATGTCAGTTAGCCTAGTGTTCGAGCTTAGGTCATGCCCATACTTTTCGGGTAGCGGGAGAAGCTGATCCTCGCCCTGGCGGTCGGTCCTGGTTTCCATTGACCTGGGTGGTGATTGGAGAAGTTGCCGGGGGCTGGTTTAGCTGAGTGCGCTACCTGAAGTGTTCAGGATTGGTGAGCCGCCCTCTACAGTTGACTTGGCGACCCAAGTAGGTGTCACAGATCTGGTCTCCTGCCAACTAGCTGCGCTTCGCCTCGTACCCTCATCCGGTCAGAGATGGTACAACTTTCCCTGTTATTTTCCTAATTTAAGATGGGTCAGTCAGAGGTGATTTTCAGCTCATAGTGGAACGTATCCAAGGAAGGATGTGTTAAGGGGCTGTCCTTGGTGCACGGGCAACCAGTGCCTACCTAAGTTGATTGTGTAATATATATATATATATATATAAAAAAAACCAAAAAAACAAAATTGGTGTGGTACCGCCAGCTGGAAGGTATTAACTTTGCTGTCCTTATGAGGGAGCGGGTGCATCTTCAATGATGCGGTTTCGGATGGGTTGATAGTGGGAATGTGCGAGGAGATGGCTCAGGTACTGTGGTTTTTGGGGGGGTCGCAGCTTGCTAGCGCTGTGCTGCTCCTTGGCGGAAGGGGTAAGAAAAGTGGTGGTGAAATACCCGCACCGGACGGCCGGTGGCGGAAAATTTCCCAAAACCCCATGGTGTTGGCTGGTAATGCCTAATTTGAAAGCTGCGACCATAATTTATGCCAAAGTAAAAGATGAGAGTGTTTTTTCCCTATGCCTCTCCATAAATGAAAATAAAAGTGATTTAACTTATAAAGAACTGTGTGGTGTCTTTCTAGGGGGGAAAAGGTGGTGTTTGGGTCCTGGCAGTCTGAGGGGCACTGCAGCCAAAATTTGAGATGCTGCCACCTGACTGCAGGCCCCCTATGCTAATTTTAGGTGGTTTCTCCCCCTGGAAAGACTCACCAGCTACCCCCGGCTCCTGTGGTATGTCCTGCTCCTTCCCGGATATATGTCACTGCGCTGCCCAGCTTCCGGTCTCTCTGTTCCTGGACCCGGACCTGTTTCCCACCCTCCCTCCCTTTTGTTTTTATGAGTTTTTGTGGAGTGTCTCTGTGTTAAGTTGCAGCAGCGGAAGGGGTAGGAAAAGTGGTGGTGAAATACCCACACCGGACGGCCGGTGGCGGAAAATTTCCCAAAACCCCATGGTGTTGGCTGGTAATGCCTAATTTGAAAGCTGCGACCATAATTTATGCCAAAGTAAAAGATGAGAGTGTTTTTTCCCTATGCCTCTCCATAAGTGAAAATAAAAGTAATTTAACTTATAAAGAACTGTGTGGTGTCTTTCTAGGGGGGAAAAGGTGGTGTTTGGGTCCTGGCAGTCTGACAGCTTGCTGATCATCCTTGCCACGGATTGAGTGGACCCAAGACCAAAATCCTTTCCTTTTTCCTTTCTCTTCTACCCCTTCCCCTTCTCTCTTCGCCTCTTGAACCCTCTAACTCTACTCCCTTATCTGAATTTCATGCGATATAACCTTGCTCTCCTATATTCCAGCTACCCCCCCTATTCCTAGTTCCTATGTTACTTACTGTTAAAAATTGTTTCATATTAATCCAGAAACCAGGCTAATAATCTAGATCGGTCTTCCCCACTGCCTGATGGATAAGTTTATTATTTGGCTAAGATCAGATATTACACAGGTAGTCTGAGACATAGAGACGAATGGGAAGCATCTGTTACAATTTCAATAATATTAGTTAAGACTGTGCTTTCTGTTGACTATGTATTCTTATTTTTGCTTCAATAAACAAAACATTAAAACAAACATTGTAGTACCCGTGTATTGTGACCAGCTCTTGCTTCTATAAAACCTGTATCCCGTAAATTAAGCGGGCTCTCTTCACTATAATAATGCCAAACATGTGGACATCAACTGTTGTTTAGGGACATTCTGGGTCTCAGAAAAGAAGGGGATTTTGATTTGCAAGCATAGAATTTCTGGATTTCTTTTTGGGGGAGCCATAGTGTTTTTCCAGAGTTTTTGTGTAACCAGTAACATGGAAGATCACTATATTTATGTTAACAGATGACAGACCTGAGAGGGAACTTGTGTTTTTGTGGATTGAGTTGATTGGTATTTGGTGGCAATTTGGTTAAAGAACATTTTCGATCAGTTCTCATTTATCCTGTACTCTATGCTGAGCACTAAGGCTAGTTTCACACTTGCGCTATTTTGACGCAAACGGAATCCGTCACTAATGTAGTACAGTTCATTTATTTACAGTGGAAGCGCGTTACTATGGCGCGTGTGTGTGTCATGCAGTACTCGCTTGTGTCCACATGATGTCACACTTCCACTGTAAATAAATGAACTGTACTACATTAGTGATGGATTCTGTTTGCGTCAAAATAGCGCAAGTGTGAGTGGGCCCTTACATCAAGGTTTCCATCTACATCTCTGAAATATGTGATTCAGGTGAAACCCAAGATGGATTCATTCATTATAATGAGGTAACAGAGTTACTCCGGACTCCGTTCGGCCTCTCTTACACAGTGTCTGTGTTTTCAAAGGTGAACAAAAGTGTTGATGATCTAATTTTTGTGCATGCCTAAAAAGACACATAAAAAGATGGACACCACCACACCACAGGAACAGACGGGAGATCGAATTGACTCCCTCTGCCTCATTACAGTGAATTTTCTGGTGGGAATTATGTCTGAATCACATTTTTCACACATAATCCGTGGAGTAAGTGCTCAGCATAGCACGTAGGATAAATATGAGCTGCTCCATACTGCGATCTTGGGAAGCATCATAAACAAATCATCAGCAGGTGAAGAATTGGATTTATTTTTCAATACTGTTCAACTTGCCGCATAAGTGATTATTTTTCAGGTCAATATGATTACAGCAATACCAAGTCTATATTTTTTAGGTTTGGCTGCTATTACGCTAAAAAACAATTTTTTTGCATCACTGAAAGTTGAAGGCTATAGTTTTTTTAATTTTTCTGTTGACAGAGTCATCTGAGGGTTTGTTTTTAGCGTGAGGAGTTGGAGTTTTTTTTATTTTGGGCCACATAATATTTTTTGCTCACTTTTTATTCCGCTTTTGGTGAGTCATAAAAATGAAAAAAGAGCAATTCAGGAATATTTTTGTTTGTTTTCACGCCGTTCACCATGCCAAAAAATTGATAAGACAATTTTATTCCTTGGGTCAGTATGTTTACAGCGATACCACATTTATCTAGGTTTTTTTTGTTTTGCTGCTTTTAAACCATAAAAACTATTTTATAGAAAAAAAAAAATTTGCATTGCTGTATTCTAAGAGCTATAAATTTTCTAGTTTTTCTCTGAGAGAACAGTATGGCAGCTTGTTTTTTGTGGGACAAGATGTTTTCAGAGGTACCATTTTTATTTATGTATGACTTTTTGATTGCATTTTATTTCACTTTTTTGTCAGCTATTTGATGAAAAGACGGTTTTTGCTACATCTTTTATTGTTATTTTCTACTGTATTCACTGAAATTAGTGTGACAGTTTTATAGATCGGGTTGTTACGACGCGGCAATTTCAAATGTTTACTTTTTTTTAAAATGTACTTGTTTACTGGAATATTTTTTTTGTTCTCTATTTTCAGATTTTTTTTGATATTTTTACCAAATTTTTTACCTTTTTAATTTTTTTGCTTAGAACTTTTATGGGATATTACTTTTCATGACTTAGATCACTGATATCATCCACTGCAATGCACGATCATTGGAGTGGATTATAAGTGTCAGAGCTGTGAATGCAGTTTTGACACTTCACCTCCCTCACCATGCATGGTGTGTGAGACTCTCCGTAGCAGGGTAACACGGGATCATCATGGTGATGACCAAGGTTTGCTATGGCAGAGTTCAGGTCCCTGTGATCGCATTATAGGGACCAGATTGCTCCGGAGAGGTGTCCGATTGTCTCTCTGCTTCCTGAATGCTGCAATCATGATTGATCGCAGTATTTAGGGGGTTATTCTGTCTGCAGCAGTGCGAGCACCACTCCCGCCAATGAGAGTCGGGTCTCGGATACAAGATAAGCTACAGACCCAGCAGTGATCGAGGGAATATAGCACCTGAACCCCCACGATCGCCATGACAAACTGGGTATATCATTAAAGCACTGACAATCCTGACATAGCCAGTACTTCATATGTCGGTAAGGGGTTAATGCAGTTAAGAAATTACTTTTTTCTGCTGCAGACCTACCATTTCTCTGAATGCTGAGCTCTATATAACTCTGCAGACACCACTGATTGGCAGCTTTCTGAGTACACTGCGCATAAACGGACAGCTGCTAATCAGTGGCTGGGATGGGGTTATACAAAGCAAAAGGACTACATGGCATGAGACACCTAGTCCTGTAGTGATAATCTCCTGTTGATGAAAAATTGATTTAATCAGAACAACAGCAACCAGCTGAGCAAGTGTCACATCTCTGGAATCAGGGCCTCTGCATTACATTATTGTGCTGAGATTAAATAGCAAAAACCTGATTACTGATTCCATTTAAGGGATGCAAAATGTATCTGTGTTGCATCCTATGCAATTGATTTTGACTGAAGTAAGGCTCTGTGCGCACGTTGCGTAATTGCATGCAGTTACGCTGCGATCTGCACCGCATCGTAACTGCATGCGTCCTGCGTCCCCTGCATAATCTATGAAGATTATACAGGAGACGTGCGCACGTGGCGTATTAGAGCGCAGCGCTTCGGCTGCTGCCCGAAGCACGCATTCTAACAAGTGATATGTCACTTCTTTCCTGCGCTCTGCATGCATTCCCCACCCTGTCTAAGGGAGGGGCTGCAGTCAGAGCGCATGAAATCGGCTTTTTTTTTCATTACGGACTGTTTCTGCAGCGATTTGGAGCGCACGTGTGCTCTTTAAATCGCTGCAGAAATTTCTGCAGGGCCAGTACGCAACGAGCGCACATAGCCTTAGACTTTTTACGTACTTAGTGAACTTGTCAGGTTCAATATGCACCCAGAACTACGAGCAGTTCTGGGTGCATAATGCTAATCCCTGCCTAATGATCCCTGTATCTAGTAGCATAGGTAAAGGGATCTTTAGAAAAAGTATTTCTAAAGATCATTTATAATATGCTAATGAGGCCAACGACTAGTTACAAGGTTGTTAGTTCCCTTGGCTAGTCGGCGTGTTAGCACACCCATCAGAGGCTTAAGGCCGCTTTACACACTGCGATATCGGTACCAATATCGCCAGCTTGCGTACCCGCCCCCATCGGTTGTGCGACACGGGCCAATTGCTGCCCGTGTTGCACAACATCGCCCGGACCCATCACACGGACTTACCTTCCCTGCGACGTCGCTGTGACCGGCGAACCGCCTCCTTTCTAAGGGGGCGGTTTGTTCAGCGTCACAGCGACGTCAGAGCAGCGTCACTGAGCCACCGCCCAACAGAAGCGGAAGGGCAGAGATGAGTGGGATGTAACATCCCGCCCACCTCCTTCCTTCCGCATTGTGGCCGGGACGCAGGTAAGGTGAGGTTCCTCGTTCCTGCGGTGTCACACGGAGCAATGTGTGCTGCCGCAGGAACGAGGAACAGCTTTGTTACTGCTGCAGTAATGATATTTGAGAATGGACCCCCATGTCACCGATGAGCGATTTTGTACGTTTTTGCGACGATGCAAAATCGCTCATAGGTGTCACACGCAACGGCATCGCTAAAGCGACCGGATGTGCGTCACAAAATCCATGACCCCAACGAGATCACTTGTGCGATGTCGTAGCATGTAAAGCCCGCTTTATTCGATATTGGGGCACCCCTGACCTGGTCAGGCGCCACTGCGTACTGCAGCCATGCTGGGGGCAGTACCTTCAGGTAAACCAAAGGCTGAAATAGGATTTGTACGCACAGACACATAGCAATCAGGTCTCCCACACCTTAGAGGGGACCCTTCGGAAGACCCAAGAGGGGGCGTTCCTCCACATCTCATCTAGGGGTGTAGGGTAGGGGCTGGAAGCTAAGGTGGCAGTGGCTGACAGGAAAGTAGGAGGAGTTAGCCAGTCTGAAGTTAAGAAGCGCAGAAAGTGGCCGCAGGAGGGTGGCGTGCGCGGACACGCTAGTCAGACCTTGCACGTGTAGTAGCCGTTAGCGGGGGAGAATGGTTACCAGCAAGTCGGTCAGAAAGACGCTGAGGAAGTCAGCTGGTTGAGTACGGAGACTCCTGGTGACTAGGCACGCACAGGGAACAGGTCCCTAGAGTAGATGTCCGTCCATTTATTTGGTCTGCTAAACCTGCCGGTGAGGGGAACCACAAGTTCCACACCAGCCAACTAGAGTCCGAGCCTCAGCAGCAATGAGGGGGCCCATAATGAGGATCGAGCCTAGAACCATATTCCTTGGTCCACACTGCCAGCAAGCGGGCCAAAAAGGGGAGAAAAGGCAGTAGCAACTTCCCTGGATGAATCCCACGGTACTTCAAGTCAGGGGTTATCCGAAACAAGAAGTGCTAGGAAGGCGAGTTAACGGTTACCTTTTGACCAGCCTGAAGGATACCTGGTTCCACCTGGTTTATCTCAGCATCGCCCATGTTACCTCACAAAAACACCTGAAAGTGAATAAACAAGTTGAAAGACATCTTGGACTGTGCCTGAGTTATTCTGGGACCTGTTGTTCCACACACACCCGAGCCCCTAGGGCCAGCCTCACTCATGGGAGGCCATACCATCAGACTGCAGACTCCATCAGCCCCAGACGCTCGTTAAAGCTGCAGTGGCGGTCACCCATACCCCTGACCGCAAAACCGTGAGTGGCGTCACGACTCCTATGTAAATAAACCTGACTTACCTGTCGCCAGAAGTACCCCATCCCAAGAAGTGGAGACCCTGTGGCGTCCCCGAAGGTTGATAGATGTCCTTGGGACCAGTGGGCGACACAATATCACCACTCTTTCCCTGCCTGACGCTGGATTTCGGCTCAGTGTGCATGATCAAAAGTCCCAGACTTCTGGTCATGCATACTATGAAACAGGGTGAACACTTCTTGGCTTCAAATTGGTGTAGTGTGCATGACTGGAAGTCCGGGGACATTCTGATCATGCCGACTGAGTGGAAAACCAGCAGTGGCACCAGGGTTGAGAGTGACCATGCCTCTGATGCTGTGCATTAATTAGCATGTAAACACACCCACAGGGGCGTACTACCATGCTAAGTGGGGCGAATAGACAAGGGAACTAATGCCCTTGTGACTAGTCCCTGGCCTCATTAGCAAATTATAAAGGATCTTAATAAATACATTTTCTAAAGATCTCTTTATCTATGCTACTAGATACAGGGACAGTTAGGCAGGGATTAGAAAAATGCACCCAAAACTGCATAGTCTTGCTGTAAAATAATAATGAAAAAACTTAAAGCTAGAATTTTGGCACAGGAAACAGCTTTGGTATGATGTACAGTATATGTGAGCTACTGCGTATATTTTGAATATTTTCTTCATTAAGCATAAGGACCTGCAGAACAGGTAAAAAAAATTGTCAGCAGCTCTTTCAACACAAAAACATATCAAAATAAATTGATATCTTAAAGAGGATTTATCTATTGATGGGCTGTTTGTAAAGTTCAAGGTCGGAGTCGGAGATAACGAAAACTTGTGTCCGAACCCTGAGCTTGGACCTTACAGTTATGGGATGGGGCAGGGGGGCTATAAAATAAAGAATATAGTTAATAATAAACATTATCATTATACTTAACGGTCCCACAACGCGCCCTGCAGACTCTCTGTCTCCCAGCCGCTTCTGCTTCCGGGTCCGATCATTAACTTCCGGTGGTATTCACTGCACTGCTTGTCACTCAGCAGTCTTCGGCTTTTTCCACTGTATTTGTGGTGACGTCAGGCCATGGACTCGATTGAACTTTGACTGTCACTGTCAGTGTCAGACTGCTTCTTGCTCTGTAGAGACAAAGTGTTCTGGCCCTCTCATGCTAAGAACCGGAGTCCACAGCCACCCCTGGAAATATCGCATTGTTTCTTAGCACCATTTACAGGCACTTTACCCTGCTCATCCAGAGGCCCTTATGGTGGTGGCACACTGGGTAATAATGGGGTTAGGGACAGCTTTGTATTATCAGCTTGTACTAAGCCCGGAATTCATGGTGTTATGCCAAATTAGACATGGCCAGCCTTATTTTTTAGTAAACAGTAAAAAAAAAAGCACAACACATACATTATTTTTATTAATAGAAATAAAACAAAAAAAAAACATGTAGAGAGTCCATCCACAAGGAGAGCAATGCCAGCTCTGCTTCATCGCTCTATACAGACAAGCATCTATACAGAACGAGAAGCAGGCTGAGGGTACGGTTTTACTTGCATTTTGCACGAGTGAGTGAAATCCGATAAAACATCGGACTGCTCTCACTATACTTCAAAACTATGGGACAGTGTCCATCTGCGATTAATCTCTCATGCCATAGCGGCATGTGGAATGAATCACAGAATGCTGTGTTTTGCAGCGATTCTCGGCTCACGCACCCCCATACAAGTCTATGGGAGCGTGTGAAACATTACACTGCACTCACATGTAATCCAAGTACAGTGCGATATACGCAGACAGGCAGCCACGGAGATGGGGAGAAAGTGTTTCCTCCCTCTTCTCCGCACCTATGACGCAATCACAAGATCGCATCACAGTCGCTTGACCCTCGGATGACACTCACAGCAAAGGATCATTAGCATATCGCTTCCAATGCCATTGCATCGGAAATTATGCACAAGTGGAACCGTACCCTGATATTGATAGTCAAAGTGTATCGAGTCCATGGCTAAGCCATGCACTCGGGTGAACCCTGACGTCACCGCAAACACAGCCGAAAAAAGCTGAAGACTGCCAAGTGACGAGCAGTGCAGTGAATACCACCGGAAGTTAATGATCGATCCCAGAAGGTAGTGGGTCTGCAGGACGTGTCGCTGGACCGATAATGTGCTTTTATTACAGCCCCTGGTCCCGAACTGGAACACAGGTTTCCCAGGAAAACCCGTATTCGGAACCTTGTGCATGAACACTATGTGTTCAGTACGGGTCCAGATCTTTACAGTTCGGGTTCGCTCATCACTATTTATCACCTCTTGAAATAAAAGGAGAAAAAAATAATATTCTTCATCCTTTAAAGGGATTGGCAGCCTATACAAACTTTTTTTTGACATTTCATATTTTTTCAGTTGGGTTTCACTCAAATTTTGCACAGTTTAGCTTTTTCAAACTGTTTACCTGCACATTCAACTTTAATGTCATCTGTGGTCATAAATCAGCTGAGAAGAAAAGATTAGAAAATAAAAAAAGTATGCATAGTGATGAGCAAATACTAAATACTGGAGTTTGGGTTATTCATACCGAATACCTAGTACTATTCCAGTATTCATCATGAATAACAAACCTATTGTAAATCAATAGGGACCCTGAGCATTTTTCTGGGAAATCTTCAAGAAAATTGCTCGGCTTAGGGTTGAGCCATTTTCAGCTCAGATCAGAGTGCCTGTCATGTGATCATAAGTAGTCGATGGGTTGCTATGACAGTAAGGGGTCTGCCTGTCTTGGGCTTCAAAGTAGGCTGTGCTTTTCTCTATTTGCAGCAAATTCTGGCATTGCTGTATATAGCACAAGCAGTCATATGATAGCAGCTTCAAGTACCCTAAGAGGACTATTAAGAATAGTGAAAATAAAAAAAATATTTATAATTAAAATAAAAAGAAAGTTCAAAGCACCCCTCTTTTGCCCCAGTAATAATAATAATAATAATAATAATTATTAAAAAGTGCACCTATATGGTATTGCTGCATTCAGAGAGTTCGATCTATCAAAACATAAAATGTATTCACCCAATCGGTAAACAATGTAAACAACAAAAAAAATCAAGATCAGGGATAAGCCAACCCGAACAGTAAAGATTGGGGTCAGTACCGGGCACCTTGTGTCCGATGCTGAACCTGTATGTCGAGTTCCTGTTGGGGTTCGTCACCCGAATAAAATGTATTGAAAGGTTGTAGAGTAGCCAATCAGCAAGCTTTTAGGCTGTGATCACCTCTGGTGCAGCCCCGAACTTCAAACGACTTGTATGGGGTTCGTTGTTGGGGTTTAATTCGGCGTTAAGTTGCTCAATGTTTTTTTTTTCGTGCTGGTTTGTTAAACCCAATTATCCATGAGTACATTCATCAATATTAAGGAGATATCCGGTTGTGTAGGACACTATAGCTTAGCCCACAATGGATGCGCTGGAGATATGTGGTTGTCTATTAACAGTGGCAGCGGGAAAAACAGCACATTACTAAACAGGATGGACAGGCAGGAGATATACTGCTATGTGCAGGCATTTGCACTGGTGGCAGTGTGACGCCCTGGCCGAGCAAGGTAGTCACAAATAGGGCAAAACCGAAAAAACAAAACAAAACTCCTAAAACAATATTTATTAGTATATAGTATTAAAATGCTCTTAAAACCAGAGCATAATAACTCTTAAATTGCCAAATAGTAAACTAGTCACGTGAAGTGAGTGGGAGGACAAAAGATTACCAAATATTTTGGCACCCCAGATACAGCTTTTTCCTGCACTGTAAAAAAGAGGAAAAAGATGATGCTTGTTAATGTTTTTTGCATCAAATCTAGAAATCCATATTGTTTTAGGAGTTTTGTTTTGTTTTTTCAGTTTTTGCACTAATACTCCTAGTCCCTTACTTGTTTTGGTTTCAAAGTCACAAATAGGGCCCCGCATTACACCCTTCCCTCACAGGTAACACACAGCCAACCTCAAAACCCTAGTCACCCCCCTCAGGGCTTGATAGACACACCAGGGGGTGGAACCAAGTGGTTGGAAGACGCCCACCAAGGAGTCCTAGACAGCCTGGGGCGGGAAAAAAGAGAGAAAGTGTTTAGAGTTCAAGTTGGAGAGAAGTGTGGGCTGGAGCTGTGTCCAGCTCCAGCAGAGGCGAGAACCCAAATTGAACAGGTGCCAGGGTAGGAGCCCTGGTGCCTTTGGCTAGGAGGCAGACGGCGGTCTCCGTCTGCAGGAGCCAGGAAGATGGCTCGGTGGAACCAAGGTGGACCGTGAAAGGTAGTGGCCCGCCGGTACTGACCGAGGGAACCGACTCGGAAACCGGAGCACAAAGAGGGGTACTCAGACCCCGAAGCTAGGTCCAGAAGCGACTGGGGGCTAGCTAATTAACTGACTGCAGCCAGGACTAGAGGTCCTGTCTCACCCAAAGTCCTGACTGAAGGCAACAGTTCACCGAGGGGGAAAAAAGGCCACCGCCACGGCTCAGAGATCCCACCGGCCAGCGTCTGCGGGCAAAGGGCTCCTCAGGCGACCACAAGCCGGGAGTGGACTCCTGAAGTTTCAAGCACAGGCAGTCCACCGTTCTAACACAGGTACAGGAGAAAGACAGAGACCACCAGCCGGGTGGGGGAACCCAAACGCAGCCGACCACGGGCACCGACCACCATCACCTTGGTTTACCAGAGACTCGTGTGTGTTTCTAATAAAGAGTACATCAGCACCCTGCGGTCGCCCATCTTCCTGCACTGCCAACCCCCAACGGGTCCCAGGGCCATCATCCCTGCCCACGGAGGGGTTAACAACTTGCTGCACAACATCTCCCCCGGGGTGCCCCATAACTGCAGCGGTGGTGTCCAATATCACCACACACCGTGGGTGGCGTCATGAACTGCGTACGGCTCAGCCCGTACATATACGTCCTTAATCCACCATCCCATCACTCCCCCTTTTCATTTGAAGTGACCGTGAGGCCCCCGGGTCCGGAAACCATCGAGCCACCCACAGAAGGGCTGGATCCAAGCAGCTCGGCTGCTGCGAGCGGGGCGGTACACCTCAAATTTCTGGCATCACGAACAGGATACTTACCCATCCACTTACCTTGTGGAAGTGCGCCTTGTATTGAAGTCAGCGGTGATCCGTTGAAAAATTTCCAGAAAATGACATCTTGCCGCCATCTTTTGGTGCGAAAATTCCCGCCCAAGGTCTCCTTCCCCGAGAAAGGGCATGAAACTGAAGCCCCGTCCCCTGGGAACACGGCCGAAAAGCAAAGCCGGAAGTCGCAAAATGAAACTTACCGGCCAGAAACAGGAGTGCCAAGAAAAGACCAAGAGGGAGAAGCGGGAAGATGTCCGCGCCTAACCCTGACGGCGGAGTGTCGCCGGCTGCTGGAGCGGCGGCGCCTGCAGGTGCGCCCGATGACAGGAATGTGGCGGTGCTCGCTCCGGTCGCAGGGGCGGGGGAGGCCGCGGCTCCGACGGTTACCCAGGTAATGCCAATCTCCTTGCCCTACGTGCCCGGTGCTGCCTGGCTACCCCAGTACGATGGGAAACCTGATGCCTTGCAGGTGTTCCGGAAGAAAATATGCACGATCCTCGATTTGTACGCCATGACCGGCAAACAGCATGCAGCGGTAGTCCTAGGGCAGCTGACTGGCGCCGCCGAGCAGGAGGTGGAGATTTGGGCAGACGTGGACCAGGCCTCGGTGACCGCCATTTTTGAAAAACTCCAGATCGCTTTTGAAACCCGCACAGAAGCGGAGTTGTGGATGCAGTTTTACAATTGTCGGCAGCGGCCGCAGGACAGTATCCGAGACTGCGCCTTGCGGCTACAGATGGCCTTGCATACGCTAAGGCGGGTGGACCCCATCAAAGAGAGACTAACAGTAACAAGATGCTGGTAGAGCAGTTCCTGCAGGGGCTGGGGTCTGTTGAAGATCGCAAACAACTATGATTGTGGTCTCTGGAGCACACCGACCTGAACTTTGCAGTTCTAAAAGACCGGGCCATCAAAGCCCTCCAGGCGCCGGATGCTGGTGCTCTCGACCCATCACCTTGGCCAGCTGACACCGCTCCCATCTCAGTAGCAGCCCCCTGTTGGCCCTACCAGCCACTAACGCAGCCACCGGAGCTCCGGAAGATCTCTTGTCACAAGTCCAGCGCTTGAGTGATGACGTCGCCAGGATCCTCATCGCCCTGCAGCTACCGACGAAAGTCAAGCCAGCGGAAAAGATACAGCTCGCCGGCAGCCCGGAGGACGTCCCCTGTATGCAGCAAGGGAGGAGGAACAACGACACCCGGTATGGCCCACCTGTCTGCTACAAATGTAACAAGACCGAACACTACTCCAGACGGTGTCTATTAAATGAGCAACCCCCGAGGCCAAGGGCCAATCATCAGGAGTAGATCATCAAAGCCCAGCTGATTGGCGGGACTGGTACGTTGGAGTTCGCCCAATTATCTCCCTGGCAGTGGACGGTATCTCGACTATGGTCCTTCTCGACATCGGATCACAGGTAACGACTATGCCCTATACGTTGTACTAACGGTATTGGTCTGATAGTGAACTTGCCCCTCCGGACGATAGTTTAACCATCATTGTGGCCAATGGACTCCCTATGACCCAAGTGGGATTCAAAGAAGTGACTGTGACCGTAGGGCGAACAGAGCTGAAACATCAGGGGATGATTGTGGTGCAGAATGATTCCAGTGACAGTAACCCAAAAGTGGTCCTAGGGACCAACGTGATTGAGAACTGCATGGTGGAGGTGTTGAGCCTGTTGCAACAATTGTCTGCCACTGAGGGAGGGGGCCGGCAGAGGGCTCTGCAACACGAAATCCGGGCCCTCCTGCAGTGGCAACATGTGAACATGACAGGTGGAGAGATCGGTGGTGTGCGAGTGATGAACGCAGCACCTTTGGTGGTGCCGCCGTGGAGTGAGATGATGATTTGGTGCAGGACAGCAGTAGGTCCCCAGGGACAGGATTACCCAGCAGAGGTGGAACCGCTGCATTTGGAGCATTGGCCCACAGTGATGGAAGGCAGAGGGGTGATTGATGTCAAGAAGGGGAGAGTGCCTGAGAGTGATAAATTGCGGAGAGGAAGAGGTTAGGCTACCCCGCTACGCCACCATAGCTAAGTTGTTCACTGTAGACGCACACGCCATCCAGGTAACAACCTACACGATCACCACATCACAGTCAGGCAGCGACCCTCCACCCGAACAGTTAGAGGAGTGGTGCCGGGAGTTGCATGTCGGCACTGAGTTTACACCCATGCATCACAAGGAAGGGGTATATCGGGTAGTGCAGGAGTACGGGCAGGTCTTCAGCAAACACCCGGTAGATTTCGGGAGGATAAAAGGGTTCAGCACCATATCTCCACCGGTACACATCCACCTATTAAAGAGAGGTATAAACCGATCCCACCTGTACACTATCAGTGCACCAAAGATATGTTGAGGAACATGAAGGAGGCAGTGGTCATCCGTGATAGTTGTAGTCCCTGGGCAGCTACGTTGGTGCTGGTGAAGAAAAAAGATGGTACCATGAGGATGTGTGTGGATTACCGGAAGAATAATCAAATAATGCATAAAGATGCAAACCCTCTCCCTCGCATTGAAGAGTCGTTGGCCGCGCTGAAGGCTGCTAATTATTATTTCTCTACTCTTCACCTCACCAGTGGCTATTGGCAGGTGGTGGCTGCAGAAGAAGACCACGAGAAGACTAAGTTCGCCACCCCGATGGGACTCTGCGAGTTCAACAGTATGCCGTTTGGGCTGTGTAATGCCCCGGGAACTTTCCAGAGGCTCATGGAGTGTTGCTTTGGGCATCTCAACTTCGAGACTGTTCTGCTGTACTTGGATGATGTGATCGTCTATTCCAAGAGCTACGAGGCCCATCTGGAGCACCTTTCAGAAATGTTTGCAGCCCTCTCCAAGTACGGGATGAAATTAAAGCCCTCTAAGTGCCACCTGCTGAAACCCAAAGTGTAGTACCTCCAGCATGTGGTGAGCACGGAAGGCGTGGCTCTGGACCCTGGGAAAATCACTGCCATCTAGAGTTGGCCGCAACCTACCACGGTAAAAGAGGTGAGGCAGTTCCTGGGCCTGGTGGGCTACTACCGTCGCTTCATCAAGGGATTCACAAAGATGGCCACGCCCATGCAAAACCTCCTCGTGGGGCAGACCAAGAATGGCAGAGCTCCCGGACCCCCGTTTGTCTGGGGTGAGAAGCACGAGGAGTCCTTCCAGCAGCTGAAGTTGGCCCTGACAGGGGAAAAGATCCTGGCTTATCCCGACTATGGCCTGCTTTTTATTCTCTACACCGACACCAGCAATGTGGGCTTGGGTGCTGTCGTATCCCAGATGCAAGATGGCAGTAAGAAGGTGATCGCCTACGCCAGCCAGAAGCTTTGGCCCATGGAAAGGAATCTGCACCAGAGCCGGGAATAGCAGGAGCAACGCTTCAACAAACGGGCTCAGGCTGCCCCTTTTGGACCCGGAGATGTGGTGCTGAAGAGGAAAAGGAGAACACACAAGCTTGATAATCAATGGGAAAGGACTCCCTATGTCATCCAACCTACCGGATGGGAGGATAGGAAGACGTATCTGATCAGTCGTGATCAAGGGAACACCACGGCCACTGTTCCAGGGATCACCTGAAGAAGTGTCCAGAGCCCCTGAAGTTGGTAGAGGAAGTCCATACTCCTACGCCGAGTGTGGAAAAGAAGAAAGAGGTGATCCATACAGCGATGGGTGATTTTACAGCTGACTGGCCTATGCAGAATGGCGCCGTGATTGTCCCCATTATCGTTCCCACAACCCATGGAAGAAATAGAGCCAGAGCGGTCTGTTAGCGAGCTACCAGAACGAGCGCCCAGGGATGCACCTAAACCACGCCCCTGCAGGTCTCTGCCAGGCATACCTGACATTCGAGAAGAGGGACCTGGCGTCACCTCTCTTCCACTTGCCCCACACGAGAGTATAGGGGTCAGAAGGCCCTAACTTCGGTCAGCCCCCGCTCAGATACAGGGAGACTACAATCTAGGGGTGCTGTATGTTGATTGTGTAAATAGATGTGTGAATAAATGCCAATTAACCAAAATTCTAACCAGATTCAGAGTGCTAAGTAGTAGCGGTTCCCGGCTACCTCTCTGCAAGTCCCTGTTGGGACCCTGTGGACGTTCCCGTTTTACAGTTAAATAGTGACATAGCTGAGAACTTGCAGGCCAACCCAAAAACTATTGGGTCTTGTAAATTGTCCCTGACCACCCTTTTCATAGTCCTGCAGTCTCCGGAGAGGCTGGTTGGAGGAAGGGCCTGCGGCAGAGTAGGCCGAGGTCCCGTCACCATGGAAACCGGTGACTACCCTCCGGGTCAGGGGTCCCCTGGACATGGGGCCTCTGAGAGAAACTGCCGGGTAAGGAACTTATTACCCGGCCCGTGTGTGCAACAACCCGTTTCCTGGACAGTGGAAAAGGAGTGCGCACAAGAGAATAGCGGTGGCAACAGGGCTAGGTTTGCTTGGGTGGGCAAAAATGAGAAGGACCCGGTCCCGTCCCATTCCCGGTTAATAAAAATGTTTTAATGCAACATTTAAGTAAACTGCCTCCCGTAAGGGAATAAACCAAGCCTTCATATAATGTAAATATGTTATTATAATTGTAAACGTTTTATCTTTTTCAGTTAAAAAGCAAAATAAACCGGTGGTGGTCGGACAGCCCGCGGATGGTCTGTGTTTAACCAGGGGGAAGTGTGATGCCCTGGCCAGGCCAGGTAGTCAAAAATAGGGCCCCGCATTACACCCTTCCCTCACAGGTAACACACAACCAACTTCAAAACCCTAGTCACCCCCCTCAGGGCTTGATAGACACACCAGGGGGCAGAACCAGGCAGTTGGAAGACGCCCACCAAGGAGTCCTAGACAGCCCGGGGCAGGAAAGAAGAGAGAAAGTGTTTAGAGTTCAAGTTGGAGAGGAGTGTGGGCTGGAGCTGTGTCCAGCTCCAGCAGAGGCGAGAACCAAAATTGAACAGGTGCCAGGGTAGGAGCCCTGGTGCCTTTGGCTAGGAGGCAGACGGCGGTCTCCGTCTGCAGGAGCCAGGAAGACGGCTCGGTGGAACCAAGGTGGACCGTGACAGGGTAGTGGCCCGCCGGTACTGACCCGGGGAACCAACTCGGAAACCGGAGCACAAAGAGGGGTACTCAGACCCCGAAGCTAGGTCCAGAAGCGACTGGGGACTAGCTAATTAACTGACTGCAGACAGGACTAGAGGTCCTGTCTCACCCAAAGTCCTGACTGAAGGCAACAGTTCACCGAGGGGGAAAAAGGCCACCGCCACGGCTCAGAGATCCCACCGGCCAGCGTCTGCGGGCAAAGGGCTCCTCAGGTGACCACAAGCCGGGAGTTCACTCCTGAAGTTTCAAGCACAGGCAGTCCACCGTTCTAACACAGGTACAGGAGAAAGACAGAGACCACCAGCCGGGTGGGGGAACCCGAACGCAGCCGGTTGCGGGCACCGACCACCATCACCTTGGTTTACTAGAGACTCATGTGTGTTTCTAATAGTGAGTACATCAGCACCCTGCGGTCGCCCATCTTCCTGCATCGCCAACCCCCAACAGATCCCGGGGCCACCATCCCTGCCCAAGGAGGGGTTAACAACTTGCTGCACAACATCTCCCCCGGGGTGCCCCGTAACTGCAGCGGTGGTGTCAAATATCACCACACACCGTGGGTGGCATCACGAACTCCGTACGGCTCAGCCCGTACATATACATCCTAAATCCAGCATCCCATCACTCCCCCTTTTCATTTGAAGTGACTGAGGCCCCCGGGTCCGGAGACCCTCGAGCCACCCACAGAAGGGCCAGATCCGAGCAGCTCGGCTGCTAAGAGCGGATCGGTACAGCAGGGGAACAGTATAGAATGCAATGGGCAGGTAGGCTGATGCTACAGCCAATCTTTATATTAACATTAGGTGAATATAAACCCTCTCTGATCCAAAAATTATTAATTTGACAAATGTAATGTTTTCAACCCTTGTAGAGGGTGATTTAGTAAGCGTGGGCATGAGAAAGCCAACTGCCACCCTCTTTGACAGTACCCTGGAGTATAGATGTATAGATAAGACAGTGCGCCTAGAGAAAACTGTGGTAGATCTCACCTCTTTTCCAATCTAAGGGCAGCTTTGCACATTGCGATATTGCACGTGCGATGTTGATGGGGTCAAATCGAAAGTGACGCACATCCGGCGTCGCAGTCGATATCGCAACGTGTAAAACCTTTTTGATACGATGAACAAGCGCAAAAGCGTCGTTATCATATCATCGCTGCAGCCTCCGACATTTCCATAATGCCAGTGCAGCGACAGGTACGATGTTGTTCCTCGCTCCTGCAGCAGCACACATCACTGTGTGTGAAGCCGCAGGAGCGAGGAACTTCACCTTACCTGCCGCCGGCTGCAATGAGAAGGACGGAGGTGGGCGGGATGTTTACATCCTGCTCATCTCCGCCCCTCCGCTTCAATTGGCCACCTGCCATGTGACGTCACTGTGACGCCGCACAACCCGCCCCCTAAGGAAGGAGGCGGGTCACCGGCCAGAAGGACGTCGCACTGCAGGTATGTGCGTGTAAAGCTGCCGTAGCGATAATAATCGCTACGGCAGCTTTCACTAGATATCGCACGTGCGACGGGGGCGGGACTATCGCTGCAGCATCGGTAACACATTGTTACCAATGAAAAAGGGGAAGAGGAAAGGTATACCAACATGGGATCACCACAAGATTATATAAAGAATAAATATTTTATTGATGCACGCAGAAACAAGAAGCCACATGTCTCCACACTTGGAGTATGGGCACACAATAACACAATAAAAACACTTAAAAAGCCAAAGGCATGGACACCATACACGCCAGGAAAGATGACATATAAACAATACAGTGTCAATACAATAAAGGTACTCTATGGAATATTGCACAAAGCCCGGTCCCAAGATCGGTCTATTTATAATGGTGGTAAACCAGAGACTGTATGATATGATATACAAAATGAATGCGATGCAGAGTTGAAAAATCGCTGTGCAGATACAGATATGTCAACACCTGAATATAAAGGATCACACGTGTTGCAATAAGTTACCCCTATATGTGGTGACCACGGAGGTCAATGAGTCATATAGTAGAGACCTAATGGTATACCATATACATAGCTGATCAGGGTAAAGGTAGCACACGGCAGGTACGTATGGAAGTTTAGACTAGATCCGCAGAACATTCGGTATAGTACAAGTGCACCAACAACAAACACCATACACAGTCAATGTCTCCAGTATAAAGGGATATACACCATACCTATTACCCTTGTAATAAACCTGTTAACGCAGCATGTGCAGTATAAACCAGTATATAGAAAATATAGTGTATGCAAACAAACTTCAGATACACATAAGGGTTTAAAGCCTGCACAATATATCTAGCATCTCACAGGTATGTCAGTGAAGGGCAACACAGTCAGTGTCAATATAGGACCAATAATTGTGAAGAGAATATACCTCATGCAACAATTATCCCCAGCAAGTAAGAGATATAAGCCAAGCCTGTGAGAATAGGGCCCAGGCCACTAGGGCCATATAAGGCGGCCAAGGCAGGGATTTAAAGATTTAGGCTAGAGATAGTGCAAAAATGGGACCGTACTCACTACCCCAAAAATATAATGGTAGCCATAAAGGAGGAGTAGATAGGGAGAGTACCAGCTGAGTTCCTGGCGTGGAACCCCACGCGTATCGCCACGTGTACAGTGGCTTCCTCAGGGGAAAGAAAGGCTGTGTGCAATGGTATTGTGTGTCCTATTTAAGGACCGATCATCAGTACTCACCAGTGTTGCAGCTGGGAGATCCTGGACAGAAAGCATGGAGCTCTGATGGCAATCGCCATCTTGCTCAGTCACATGACTGTCACATGACATGGAGAAAAAAAAAAAAAAAATCATATTAAATAACATAGGCTGTTCAAAACTATGCGCATGCGTCAGGCACAAGGGGAGGAAGAGGGCTAGATTTAACCATAACATGGGTAGAACATTTAGATGGAAAAGGTACTTTAGTACAATGATCAAAGAAAATAGCAAATATGCAAATAGTCGCAGGTGCAGCAGAGAGACAAAGGGTTCCACATATAGCTGTGTCTACAATAAATCTGGATATGTAAGCAAGGTTTACTTAGATGTGTAAACATACATATACATTTCCATGTCAGTCCAACATAGAGCACAGATGCTGGTTACTTCAGAATTGACTATCCCATAGTTTTACATAGGCCTAAATGACGTATAATGCGCCACAAGGTCCACACGCTGGACACAATGGCCACCGGGGTTCCCTAAGTAACCGAAAGACGGTACTGATATCCCCAGATAGGTGGAATAATATAATTCAAATATAGATGCTAAAACAGGTGAGCCAAAGGTGGTTATAATGGGTGTGTCAGCTAGATACATATAAACATATACTGAGGCTCACATCCCCTTATAGACATGGTAATGTAAGATTTAGTAAAAACAAGTTTAGCCCATGTCGAAAGGGGATGGCTAACCGTAGCTCCTTATGCAGCCATCCATTAATACTGATGTCACCACAAAGGTAGAGCAGTGCATACATAGTACGTATATCCAAAAAAAAAAAAAAAATGGTTACCAAAGGTGGACCATGCAGGCACTGGGACCAGCATCGACTTACAAGTAGAGATTAGTAGAGGCAAGTTTGTTTTTTTTTTTTATTTTTTAAAGGTGTTCTAGCATCCCTTTGGGACCTATGATATGTAATGACATATCCAATGATTCGCTGATCCCAAAATTGCCAACACACATACAAAAAAAAAAAAAAAAAAAAAAACCAGAATAGATGATACAGACAACTAGGGTTGCAGTTGATTAATCATGTTTAAGGACGCTATGTGTCATGTAGAGTAGACATGATACAATATAATGCATCAGAAGAAGGTCATTAGGTCCCACATGTCAATACATATGTCACAATGGAGGCGGAGAAAATATAGTACTGGTACACGTACCAATCAGGAGTACCAGAAGTAGTTATAGAGACTGAAAACATGCGGGCACTGGGACCGACTTCCCCATATAGATCAATAAGAAATATATATTATATATATATATATATATATATATATATATATATATATATATAGAGGTCAGTAAAAAGAGCCAGGGGGACACTGGGATTCGTTGGCCCGGGGCTATAAGGGCAAAGCGCCAAAGTAGTCCCAGCAGATGATACAAACAAACCAACCGCAGTCGGTCAATCATGCTGGAAGACACTCCAAATGCTATACCCTACATACATAGAAGCCATGATACAAAGTTGTACATAATTGGGAGATCATTGACTCCCATGCATCAATACATCTCTATACGTCAAGGCTTCTTACATAGTATCAATAATAACCATATATAATTCAATTAGAGTCTCTCCATCATGTCCCCACCGTCCTACTATAGGGTACAAAAACGGCTCATTTATGTGTCAATGGGTCCGCAGATCCTCCATATGGATATTGTAGTAGAAAAGTCCAAAGTAAGATCCATGTTGTTCAAAGATGGTAGATTTTCAAAGAAGGCCTTTTGTTCCCCATTCTTGTCATCTTCGTCCTCTCTTCGAATTCTCTTCTTGCCTCCCATTAAATATAGACAAAATATCTAGATGGAAGAGAAAGAGATGGACTTAGAGGATAGAAACAGAATATTTCAGATGACATTGTAGAACCCAGTGTAAAGTAACTCTTCATTGAGACCATGGGGGGCTAGACTCTTAAGCGTGTAGATCCATCTGGCCTCCTTTTTCAACAACTGCTTAGTGGCATTTCCACCCCTAATGTTCGGCTTGATTGAGTCCACAATAAGCACCCTAATTGTGGAATACCGGCCTCTATGAGATGTGAGGAAGTGGGAAGCCACCGAAGTGAGAGCTTTACCTTTCTTCAGGTCCGTTTCCGCTGTATTTATGTTCGAGAAATGTTGCTGCACTCTCCTCCTCACCTCTTGGGTGGTTTCGCCAACGTAGATTTTAGGACAATCGCAAACGAGGATATAGATGGCATTTCTTGTGCGGCAATTGTAGTAGGATCCACAGGTGATTCTCCTAGGAAAAATTGGCAGAGAGATGTGATCACTGGCCAACATGTAGGGACAAATTGTACAGGCCCCACATGGGAATGTTCCTTTGAGTTTTACACCCGTTCCCAAGCTCTGCATTGGTCTCTGAAAATGGCTCTTGGAGAGAATACCCCTGAGGTTCTGAGCCCTTCTCGCTACCAGATTGGGTTTCTCACTGATAAAAGGGATCAGTTTTTTATCGCTCGATAAGATGTCCCAATTTGACTGGAGGAGTCTGTACAGGTCTTGCCATTGGTTATGAAAAGGAGTAATGATACTCACTGTAGCTTGCTTGTTCCGTATCCTCGGCTGAAACAGGGTTTGCCGTGTCATGGTTCTGCAAGCCTGCAGAGCCCCGGAAACCACTTGCTTTGGGTATCCTCTCCTACGGAATCTGTTGGTTAGATCAGAGGCATAGTTCTCAAAATCAGAGTTTTCACTGCAGTTCCTCCTGACCCTCATGAACTGGCCTTTGGGTATCCCATTCTTAACATGGATAGGATGGAAGCTGTTGTAATGCAGGAGGCTATTTGTGGCCGTTGGTTTGCGGTACAGGGTGGTGGTGATATTCTCGCCTACCCTGGAGATTCGGAGGTCCAAGAACTCTACCGTCTCAGTGGCTATGTTAGAAGTTAGCCTGATGTTAAGAGTGTTGTCGTTGAGGGTAGTAATAAAGTCCTCACAGTCCTCCAGGGACCCGGACCAGAAAAATAGAATGTCATCTATATACCGAAACCAACGAATCACGTTGGCTTTATACTGCTCCAGGGTATACACCTGTGTCTCCTCCCACCACCCCAAGAAGATGTTAGCATAGGGTGGCGCACAGCATGCCCCCATAGCGGTCCCGGACGTCTGCCTATAGTATGTTCTGTCAAAGACAAAGTAATTCCTATCCAGTATCAGATGAAGGAGATCCAGGATAAAGGAATCATGTCTTCTGTTGCCGGTAGTTCTGTGGTCCAGGTAAAATGATACTGCCCGTAGCCCTGCCTCATGATTGATGGAGGTATACAAAGCCTCAACATCTAGTGTCACCAACAAAGTATTGGAAGGGACTCTGAGTTTGATCATCTGCTCAATTAGATGGGTAGAATCCCTCACATAGGACGGTGAGGATTGTGCTAGAGGCTGAAGATAGAAATCCACATAGATACACGGCCTTTCAAACAGGCCACCAATCCCTGAAACTATAGGCCTTCCCGGAGGTTCCGGGCGGCCCTTATGAATTTTGGGGAGCATGTAAAATGTTGGAATAACTGGGTGTTTAGTTGTTAAAAAATTCTTTTCTTTCAGGGAAATGATGCCATGCTCGTGGGCCGTAGATAGAAATCCATCCAGATTTCGTTTAAAGGTGCTAGTGGGGTCCGAAGGCAGTACCGCATAGCATTCTCTGCTGGAGAGTTGTCTCCTAGCTTCTCTAACGTACATCTCCACTGGCCATAATACAACATTCCCCCCTTTATCAGCCTCCTTGATGAGAAATTCCTGGTTGTTAGTGAGTTTCGACAAAATCTGTCTTTCACCTACTGTAAGATTACTACCCCTGTTGTTATCAGGTTTGAGTTTTTCAATGTCCTTACAGACTTTATTGAAAAAAATTTCTACAGCCGGGCAGAGGCTGAGGGAGGGTGTGGCCTGTGACAAAAGCCGTCCCGTAAATGGTATTTTCTTACCGGTGTCTCTCTCGTTTTCCTCCAATAAATCCAGAAGGTCATTAAATACTTGGCGGTCCTCAGGTGGAAGTGTGTCAATAAGTTCAGGGCGACTATAGAGATACTTGAAAGTAAGTTGTCTGCAAAAAAGGTATACATCCTTAGTAATGGTGAACTTATCCATTTTGTTCATAGGCGCAAAGGAAAGCCCTTTGGCCAATAACTTGTTTTCTGCATCAGATAGCTGATATTTGGACAAATTCACAATTTGCAGATCATCATCCTTACCCTTCACCAATTCCGTCTCCGGCTCCTCATTTCCCTTTGAGGAGGCGACTGCCATGGATGGGCTCCCCTGATTCTTCTCCTGGTACCTCGTTTTCCGGCGACCCCTCCTAGTGCGCTTTCCTGATCGCTTGTGTCGGTGGACAAAAAATCACTCGAGGAGGGTTCAGAAACAACCGGAGTAATGTCCGGTTCCCTATTGGCCGGTCTACGCCTATTGCCCTTGTGGGACCACCTGTATGCCTTATTCTCAGCGTAATCAGTCTTGTCCCTTTGAAACTTGCTTTTTTTCCCCCTAATAATATCTTTTTCAAAAATATCAAGGATTCCCTCAAGTTTGTTTTGGAATGGAATTATAACTGTTTGTGAATCCTGTTGATGCAGAATATGTTCTTTGTTCTTAATTTCCTCTTTTAGTTGTGTAAGAAGTAAACGGTCATGATCAATTACCATGTCCAGAAGTATGAAAGAGCATGTTTGTAAACCCTGCTCCCAGGTGATCCTGAACTGGGTATCAGTCTCCCAATATTTGTACCCTTAGACCTCTAGGTGTGATTTTAAGTTTTTTGTACTCTTCAAGAGTTCTGATGTTCCACCATACTTTCACTACCCTCTTGTGTAGATTGATTAAGTCCTGTGTGAGCTGTTGGTTTTCATCCTGGGGACCAACTGGTCCACCAGTGGCTCCAGAGCTCACAGGGGCACCGAACACGACTGTTTTTTTTTTTTTTTTTTTGTATGTGTGTTGGCAATTTTGGGATCAGCGAATCATTGGATATGTCATTACATATCATAGGTCCCAAAGGGATGCTATAACACCTTTAAAAAATAAAAAAAAACAAAAAACTTGCCTCTACTAATCTCTACTTGTAAGTCGATGCTGGTCCCAGTGCCTGCATGGTCCACCTTTGGTAACCATTTTTTTTTTTTTTTTTTGGATATACGTACTATGTATGCACTGCTCTACCTTTGTGGTGACATCAGTATTAATGGATGGCTGCATAAGGAGCTACGGTTAGCCATCCCCTTTCGACATGGGCTAAACTTGTTTTTACTAAGTCTTACATTACCATGTCTATAAGGGGATGTGAGCCTCAGTATATGTTTATATGTATCTAGCTGACACACCCATTATAACCACCTTTGGCTCACCTGTTTTAGTATCTATATTTGAATTATATTATTCCACCTATCTGGGGATATCAGTACCGTCTTTCGGTTACTTAGGGAACCCCGGTGGCCATTGTGTCCAGCGTGTGGACCTTGTGGCGCATTATACGTCATTTAGGCCTATGTAAAACTATGGGATAGTCAATTCTGAAGTAACCAGCATCTGTGCTCTATGTTGGACTGACATGGAAATGTATATGTATGTTTACACATCTAAGTAAACCTTGCTTACATATCCAGATTTATTGTAGACACAGCTATATGTGGAACCCTTTGTCTCTCTGCTGCACCTGCGACTATTTGCATATTTGCTATTTTCTTTGATCATTGTACTAAAGTACCTTTTCCATCTAAATGTTCTACCCATGTTATGGTTAAATCTAGCCCTCTTCCTCCCCTTGTGCCTGGGAATCATGAATGGATAAGAAAGTCGGGTTTAACACTGCGCTAAAACCATGAAGCCAAACGATGTGATGAATTCTTTGCTATATTTTCTTTATTTAGGCCAAGTCTACGCGTTTCAAAGGCATGTCCGCCTTCTTCATCAGGACAGAGGAAAAAACAACATGATACCAATTGCTACTCGGGGATACATATATAATGAAAAAAAAAAAAAGAGACCACGTCTACACAGGTGATGTCAGCCAGGGAGTGACTGAACATCACGTGCATGGAAAACAGAAAAAAGTGGAGAAAAAAAAGTGGAAAAAAATGGAAGAAACAGAAAGAAGAAAAAAAAGGAAAATTAGAAGGGGTTGAAACAGAGAGGGTGTACGCATATGTCTGTGAAAAAATTATATTGCTTTAATAAAAACAAATGTAAAAAAATGTGCTTTTTTCATATAAAGCTTGCGCCTAAAAATACATAAAAATATAATGTCAGGTCGCTGACAAAACAATCAGCAAAAAAGTGCAAAAATATATATATATATATGATACTGGAGATAATCCAGCAGTGAAAAAAAGTGCTTTATTTTTAAAGCTTGCGCCTAAAAATACATAAAAATATAATGTCAGATCGCTGACAAAACAATCAGAAAAAGGTGCAGAAATATATATATGTATGATACTGGAGATAATCCAGCAGTGAAAAAAAAAAAAAAAAAAGAGAAGAAAAAAGAGAAAAGGGGGTTTTGCAAGGTACAAAAATGTGAAAGAAAGATAGAACACACGGATTTTTGCTTTATTAAAAAACAAATATAAAGAAATGTGCTTTATTAAAAAATACATAAAAATATAGTGTCAGGTCGCTGACAAAACATTCAGCAAAAAAAGTGTAAAAATATATATATGTATGATACTGGAGATGATCCAGCAGTGAAAAAAAGGGGGTTTTGTGAGGTACAAAAATGTGAAAGAAAAATGGGACACACGGGCATAGGGAAAAAAACTCCATCGTGCTATGTGAAGTGCTGAAAGGGGTGAAATGAGTTCGAAACGTGGGAAAAAAATTTTTTTGCGCATGCGTGCGCATGAAAAAGCAGGGTGAAAAGAGTTCATGTCGGCATAGAGAACGGGCCGAAATAAGATACAGTGAGTGAGAAAAAAAAAAAAAAAAAAGGGGAGTAGATCAAATATGAAAAGAATAAAGAAGATAGTTTCTGGAGAGTGAAACAAATATAAAGCTCAAATTTTGTATTCATCCATCCAAGGGCAAAAAACGGTGTTTGATGGTATAACATTTAAATATTTGATCTTTATATTTGTTTCACTCTCCAGAAACTATCTTCTTTATTCTTTTCATATTTGATCTACTCCCCTTTTTTTTTTTTTTTTTTTCTCACTCACTGTATCTTATTTCGGCCCGTTCTCTATGCCGACATGAACTCTTTTCACCCTGCTCCTTCATGCGCACGCATGCGCAAAAAATTTTTTTTCCCACGTTTCGAACTCATTTCACCCCTTTCAGCACTTCACATAGCACGATGGAGTTTTTTTCCCTATGCCCGTGTGTCCCATTTTTCTTTCACATTTTTGTACCTCACAAAACCCCCTTTTTTTCACTGCTGGATCATCTCCAGTATCATACATATATATATTTTTACACTTTTTTTGCTGAATGTTTTGTCAGCGACCTGACACTATATTTTTATGTATTTTTTAATAAAGCACATTTCTTTATATTTGTTTTTTAATAAAGCAAAAATCCGTGTGTTCTATCTTTCTTTCACATTTTTGTACCTTGCAAAAACCCCCTTTTCTCTTTTTTCTTCTCTTTTTTTTTTTTTTTTTTTCATTATATATGTATCCCCGAGTAGCAATTGGTATCATGTTGTTTTTTCCTCTGTCCTGATGAAGAAGGCGGACATGCCTTTGAAACGCGTAGACTTGGCCTAAATAAAGAAAATATAGCAAAGAATTCATCACATCGTTTGGCTTCATGGATTTAGCGCAGTGTTAAACCCGACTTTCTTATCCATTCATGATTCCCTGTTGCATATCGGGGCTGCTGCTTGACCATTTTCTGCATGCATAGGAGTTGTGCCTGTCACAACTTCCATAGGTGAGCACCTGTTTTCATTTTCTAAGCCTGCATTGTTTGCCAGATAAGACCCTATGTGCGCTTTTCTCTCCACAGCTTTTTGATTCCCCTTGTGCCTGACGCATGCGCATAGTTTTGAACAGCCTATGTTATTTAATATGTTTTTTTTTTTTTTTTTTCTCCATGTCATGTGACAGTCATGTGACTGAGCAAGATGGCGATTGCCATCAGAGCTCCATGCTTTCTGTCCAGGATCTCCCAGCTGCAACACTGGTGAGTACTGATGATCGGTCCTTAAATAGGACACACAATACCATTGCACACAGCCTTTCTTTCCCCTGAGGAAGCCACTGTACACGTGGCGATACGCGTGGGGTTCCACGCCAGGAACTCAGCTGGTACTCTCCCTATCTACTCCTCCTTTATGGCTACCATTATATTTTTGGGGTAGTGAGTACGGTCCCATTTTTGCACTATCTCTAGCCTAAATCTTTAAATCCCTGCCTTGGCCGCCTTATCTGGCCCTAGTGGCCTGGGCCTTATTCTCACAGGCTTGGCTTATATCTCTTACTTGCTGGGGATAATTGTTGCATGAGGTATATTCTCTTCACAATTATTGGTCCTATATTGACACTGACTGTGTTGCCCTTCACTGACATACCTGTAACATGCTAGATATATTGTGCAGGCTTTAAACCCTTATGTGTATCTGAAGTTTGTTTGCATACACTATATTTTCTATATACTGGTTTATACTGCACATGCTGCGTTAACAGGTTTATTACAAGGGTAATAGGTATGGTGTATATCCCTTTATACTGGAGACATTGACTGTGTATGGTGTTTGTTGTTGGTGCACTTGTACTATACCGAATGTTCTGCGGATCTAGTCTAAACTTCCATACGTACCTGCCGTGTGCTACCTTTACCCTGATCAGCTATGTATATGGTATACCATTAGGTCTCTACTATATGACTCATTGACCTCCGTGGTCACCACATATAGGGGTAACTTATTGCAACACGTGTGATCCTTTATATTCAGGTGTTGACATATCTGTATCTGCACAGCGATTTTTCAACTCTGCATCGCATTCATTTTGTATATCATATCATACAGTCTCTGGTTTACCACCATTATAAATAGACCGATCTTGGGACCGGGCTTTGTGCAATATTCCATAGAGTACCTTTATTGTATTGACACTGTATTGTTTATATGTCATCTTTCCTGGCGTGTATGGTGTCCATGCCTTTGGCTTTTTAAGTGTTTTTATTGTGTTATTGTGTGCCCATACTCCAAGTGTGGAGACGTGGCTTCTTGTTTCTGCGTGCATCAATAAAATATTTATTCTTTATATAATCTTGTGGTGATCCCATGTTGGTATACCTTTCCTCTTCCCCTTTTTCAGTACGTGTTTAGTATACCAGGAGATCCCACTAGGTGGTGCCCTTCCTCTTTTTTCTGGACATTGTTACCAATGTCGCAACGTGCAAAGCCCGCCTAAAACTCACAGGATGATCACCTCATAAAATTATAGTACTTATTAAGTAAGTCTTAAAAGGGAATCACTTAATAAAAAGGATTAAAAAAGGCCAGGTATGTATAACTATAGAAATACTATATACATAAAATAAGTTAATAGTAATCCTTTGGCCCAGTCCATAGGGTCAAGACCAAGGGTTTTTGCCAGAGAAAGGGCAATGTGTCTCTGATTGCTGATTTGCATCTAATTGTGACACAGTTTGATGTGATATTGATTTTTTTTTTTAACCATAAAATGGAGATTTGGTGCAGGAATATGGTGTATAAATTTCAGCACCAAATCTGCATCTCCGGGCAAAAAAATAATCAATATCGCATCAAAACTGCATCACATTTAGGCCTGCAACACACATCCGTTTAAAACGTGCATGTTTGGTCCGTTTCCGTACATACCGGAGATACGACCAAACGTGCACATATGGTTTTTTATGTTTAAAGGCACATGTGCGTGTTATTTGATCTTCCGTATGTTCGTGTGCATCCGACGTTTTTTGCTCCGTTTGGCACGGAAGCATGTTCGTTTTTGGGACGGAGCACGCACACACGGACATAATGTTAGCCTATGGGAGTCCAAATAAAACGTTCCTTGCACGGATGTGTGGTTATTAGTGATGAGAGAGTACTAAAAAGCTTGGGTGCTCGAGGCTCGGGCCGAGCATCCCAAGATACTCGTGTACTCGGCCCGAGCACCGAGCCCAATGTTATCCTATGGGAGACCCGAGTATTTTTCTGAAATGACCCCCGGCAGCATGTAGAAACCCTAAAAATGTCACAAAAGTCTCAGAAGAGTGCTCAAATGACATGGCAACAGCATGGGGAAGACCCCTTGAAGCATTTATCACTCAAAAGTCACAGCTGTGAACAATTTTGTCCGCGTTTTACGCCATTTTTACAGACTCACCAGAAAACCTTCAAAAATGACACCAAAATGAATTTTCATGGCAGAAATGTTAAGGGCACATACCCAATAGTGAGATAGAGCTGGTGTATGTTACTTTTGGAGATTACATGAAAGATTTTACGTGAAAACATTGTGTGGCACTCCGATGTCCCTGAGAAGAGACGTACATGAAGGCCTCTTGAGTCTAATGTGCCCATTTTGAGGAAGTGAGTCTTTCTAGTATTTTCCTTTGCCAGGGCAGTCCAAAATTGTGAGGTTCACCAATGCCCCTGCATACAGACATGCATGAGGGCCTGTAAACCTGAAGTGCCCATTGTAAGGAAGTGGGTCTATTATAGTATAGCCCTTAGACAGGGCAGCCAAAAATTGAGAGGCTCCACATTGTCCCTGGATAGAGACGTGCATGAGGGCCTGTAAACCTGAAGTGCCCATTGTAAGGAAGTGGGTCTTTTGTAGTATAGCCCTTTGGCAGGGCAGACAAAAATTGGGAGGCTCCACATTGTCCCTGTATAGAGACATGCATGAGGGCCTGTAAACCTGAAGTGCCCATTGTAAGGAAGTGGGTCTTTTGTAGTATAGCCCTTTGGCAGGGCAGCCAAAAATTGGGAATCTCCACATTGTCCCTGTATAGAGACGTGCATGAGGGCCTGTAAACCTGAAGTGCCCATTGTAAGGAAGTGGGTCTTTTGTAGTATAGCCCTTTGGCAGGGCAGCCAAAAATTGGGAATCTCCACATTGTCCCTGGATAGAGACGTGCATGAGGGCCTGTAAACCTGAAGTGCCCATTGTAAGAAAGTGGGTCTATTGTAGTATAGCCCTTTGGCAGGGCAGCCAAAAATTGGGAGGCTCCACATTGTCCCTGGATAGAGACGTGCATGAGGGCCTGTAAACCTGAAGTGCCCATTGTAAGAAAGTGGGTCTATTGTAGTATAGCCCTTTGGCAGGGCAGCCAAAAATTGGGAGGCTCCACATTGTCCCTGGATAGAGACGTGCATGAGGGCCTGTAAACCTGAAGTGCCTATTTTAAGAAAGTGGGTCTATTGTAGTATAGCCCTCTGGCAGGGCAGCCAAAAATTGGGAGGCTCCACATTGTCCCTGGATAGAGACGTGCATGAGGGCCTGTAAATCTGAAGTGCACATTGTAAGAAAGTGGGTCTATTGTAGTATAGCCCTTTGGCAGGGCAGCCAAAAATTGGGAGGCTCCACATTGTCCCTGGATAGAGACGTGCATGAGGGCCTCAAAACATTGTTCCCATTGCAAAGGAGCGGGTCTCCTGTCGTTGTAATGTCCATTCTGAAAGAATGGGCGAAAAAATTTACCACTGGGGGTATACCTGAAACAACGGCCTAACTATTGTAACGGTCATCATGGTGGCGCATGAGGAGAAGGAGGAGCAGTCCAGCGATTATCCAAAGTCTAGAAGTGTGTACCCATGGGTGAGTGTAGGTACATGGCAAATTCCCGTTACAAACGTTAAATTCCGCTCTCATTTGCTGGTGGTGTGGTGAAGTCTGGCCCAATCCAACCCTTGTTCATCTTGATCAGAGTCAGCCTGTCAGCATTTTCAGTTGACAGGCGGGTTTGTTTATCTGTAATGATTCCACCTGCGGCACTAAAAACACGCTCTGACAAAACGCTAGCGGCAGGGCAGGCCAGGACTTCCAAGGCGTAGAAAGCCAATTCATGCCACGTGTCCAGCTTGGATACCCAATAATTGTAAGGCACAGAGGAATGTCGGAGTACAGTTGTTCGATCTGCAAGGTACTCCTTGAGCATCTGGGCAAACTTAGGATTTCTTGTGGCACTGCCCCGCACCTCAGGGGCTGTGGTACGTGAGGGGCTGAGAAAACTGTCCCACATCTTAACGACTGTTCCCCTACCTCTGGCGGATTTGACTTGTGCCCCTCTCGGCTGTACGCCTTGGTTGTCCACTGATTCCTAACCTATGCCGCTAGCGTTTTGTGAGGGGAATGCTTTGCCTACTTCCGTGACTATGGCCTTCCGGAACTGCTGCATTTTGGCTGACCTCTCCGCCTCGGGAATAAGAGACATAAAGTTCTTCTTGTAGCGTGGGTCTAACAGTGTTACCAACCAGTAATAATTGTCAGCCAAGATGTTCTTAACGCGAGGGTCACGAGACAGGCAGCTTACCATAAAGTCAGCCATGTGCGCCAGACTCTTAACAGCCAGTTCTTCAGTATCCTGACAAACACGATGACTGAACATGCTGTCCTCCTCCTCCTCCTCCTCCTCCTCCTCCTCATCTACCCTGTCCTCTGGCCAGCCACGCTGAACCGAGGATATGACTGGTGTGCATGTCATATCCTCAATTTGGCCGGAGAGTTGCTCCATGTCTTCATCCTCCTCCTCGTCATAGTCCTCCACTGCACGTTGTGATGAGACGAGGCTCGGCTGTGTGTTATCACCCACACCCACTACTGTTTCTTGCTCCAACTCAACGCGCTCCGCCTGCAATGCATCATGTTTGTTTTTGAGTAGAGACCGTTTTAGAAGGCAGAGAAGCGGTATGGTGACGCTAATCATGGCGTCATCCCCACTCACCATCTTGGTGGAGTCCTCAAAGTTTTGGAGAATGGTACATAGGTCGGACATCCATCTCCCCTCCTCAGGTGTTATGTGTGGAGTTTGACCCATTTCCGGACGGCTTAGGTGATGCAGGTACTCAACAACTGCCCTCTTCTGCTCATATATCCTGACCAACATGTGCAGAGTTGAATTCCAACGCGTGGGGACATCACACACCAGTCTGTGAGCCGGAAGATGCAAACGGCGCTGAAAGCCGGCAAGGCCGGCTGAAGCAGTAGGTGACTTTCGAAAATGTGCAGACAGGCGGCGAACTTTTACCAGCAGATCAGACAGCTCTGGGTATGACTTTAGAAACCGCTGAACCATGAGGTTGAGCACATGGGCCACGCATGGAACATGTGTCAGCTGGCCTCACCTCAAAGCCGCCACCAGGTTCCGGCCATTGTCACACACGACCTTTCCTGGCTTTAGGTTCAGAGGTGTGAGCCAGTGATCTGCCTGCTGTTTCAGAGCTGTCCACACCTCTTCTGCATTGTGGGGTTTGTCACCTATGCAGATTAGTTTCATTACAGCCTGTTGCCGCTTCGCCGAGGCAGTGCTGCAGTGCTTCCAGCTTGGGACTGGTGTAGAGGGTAAAGTGGATGAGGATGCGCAGGAGGAGGATGAGGCTGAGGAGCATGACATTCTGGAACTGTAGAGTGTGGGTGAAACCCTGACTGAGGTAGGGCCTGCAAACCTTAGTGTGGGAAGGACGTGTTCCGCCCCTCGCTCAGACTGGGTCCCAGCTTCCACAATATTAACCCAGTGTGCCGTCAACGAAATGTAGCGGCCTTGCCCACAAGCACTTGTCCACGTGTCTGTGGTTAGGTGGACTTTGGCTGAAACAGCGTTGTTCAGGGCACGAGTGATGTTTTGTGAAACGTGGTTATGCAATGCGGCTACGGCACACCGGGAGAAATAGTGGTGGCTGGGGACCGAGTAACGTGGGACAGCTGCCGCCATCAGGTCGCGGAATGCTTCTGTCTCCACCAGCCTAAAAGGCAACATTTCCAGCGCAAGCAGTCGCAAAATGTTAGCATTTAGAACTGTGGCATGTGGGGCGTTGGCAGTGTATTTGCGCCTGCGTTCAAAGGTTTGCTGAATGGATAACTGAACGCTACGCTGGGACAAGGATGTGCTTGATGATGGTGTTATTTCTGCGTAGGCAACTGCAGGTGCAGGGCCGGAGGAGGCTTGTTCGCAGGCAGCATGGACAGGGGATTGGCTCGCATGCACAACAAGCGAAGACGTAGCAGTGACATCAGCAAGCACTGCTCCTCGACTCTGTTGTACCTCCCACAAAGTCGGGTGCTTGGCTGACATGTGCCTGATCATGCTGGTGGTGGTCAGGCTGCTAGTTTTGGTACCCCTGCTGATGCTGGCATGGCAGGTGTTGCAAATGGCCTTTTTAGAATTATCTGGAGCCAACTTAAAAAACTGCCAGACTCGGGAAGACCTAACATTTGTACAGGCACCTTGTGTCGTGTTGTTGTTCCGGGGAACGGTTGCCTGACTTCTGCCTGGGGCCACCACCCTGCTTCTTACTGCCTGTTGGGATGCTACGCCTCCCTCCCCCTGTGCACAGCTGTCCTCGCTCTGCATATCCTCCTGCCAGGTTGGGTTAGTTACTGGATCATCCACCACGTCATCTTCCTCTTCCGCACCCTGCTCCTCCTCCTGACTTCCTGACAATTGTGTCTCATCATCGTCCACCCCTTGTTGAGACACATTGCCAACTTCGTGAGAACGTGGCTGCTCAAATATTTGGGCATCTGTACATACGATCTCCTCATGACCCACTTCAACAGGAGCTGGCGAGAGGCCAGAATGTGCGAATGGAAACGTGAACAGCTCTTCCGAGTGTCCAAGTGTGGGATCAGTAATGTCCGTGGACGTGTACTCATCCTGGTGGTAGGAAGGAGGATCAGGTTCTGAAATGTGCGGGGCAGTATCACGGCTACTGACACTTGACCGTGTGGAAGACAGAGTGTTTGTGGTGGTGCCAATCTGACTGGAAGCATTATCCGCTATCCAACTAACAACCTGTTGACTCTGGTCTTGGTTCAAGAGCGGTGTACTGCTGCGGTCCCCAAGAATTTGGGACAGGACGTGCGAGCGAGTAGATGTGGCCCTTTGTTGTGGCAAAATTAGAGCTTGCCCGCGACCTCGGCCTCTGCCTGCACCACCATCACGTCCACTTCCTTGTTCGTTGCCAACGCCCTTGCGCATTTTGCAATGCTGTGCTGACGTGTATTCACTAGACTTGTGCGTTATATCCAAGTTTGTGCAAAACGCACACAAGTGCACCTGTACGCTGCCACCGACAGGCACACACGTGCGGTTTTTAAATGCAAGCACGGACGCACTAAGAACCTAACAGGTTTTTAGGAGTGACAATTACTGAGAAGTCTGACACTATCAGGACTGTTTTAGACTGTGTACACCAGCCCCAGATATGGTGATGAAGGCTGGTATACGGTTACCACTAGGAATGGCTATATACCCTGCCTGCCTGCCTGTATACAGCTACAAAAGTCCTGAGAAGGACTCTTCTGGTCACTAGCCTGTATTCCGACCTGGCTATACCCTGCCTGCCCTGCCTGTATACAGCAACAATAGTCCTGAGAAGGACTCTGCTCCTGTACTCCGACCTGGCTATACCCTGCCTGCCTGTATACAACTACAATAGTCCTGAGAAGGACTTCTGGTCACACTGTTTGCAGCCCTGCTACGGAAATAACTATAAAGGGCCGCAAACCTTTCCCTGAAGCAGCAACACTCTCCCTGCACTGACTGTCTGGATGGCTGTGAGCAGAGCACAGCGCGCCCGCCGGTATAAAGGCTCGGTCACGCTGTGCAGGCCGGCCAATCACTGCAATTCCACAACTAACAGGGCTGTGGCATTGCACTGGTCTGCCAGCCAATCCCTGCATGAGGGCTGGCTCTCAAAAGAGCGCCAACATGCAGGGATGAAGACCACGAGTACAGCACGAGTATCGCGAGATTACTCGGTCCCCGCCGATTAGCCCGAGTACAGTGATACTCGTGCGAGTACCGAGTAGTGACAAGCATACTCGCTCAACACTAGTGGTTATGTTGTCTGTGAGAATTGTCCGTGTGTGATGCAAAATTACTACATGTCAGAAGACAGAGTGAACTTCACCCGACTTCATTGTCATGCCGCGGCTCTGTCTGTGTCACGTACTGATTAGCGGTCACCTGTGAAGGATTCACCGGTGACTGCTAATCCCCCGAGTGACTGAAGTTTCCCCCACTCTCTCATACTCACCGTTCTCCGATCACCAGCGCGGCGCTGCACGGCGTTCACACTGCTCCGGCGGCTTTTTCTAATTTGAAAAAGCCGGCCGCTCATTAAACAATCTCGTATTCCCTGCTTTCCCCGCCCAACGGCGCCTATGATTGGTTGCAGCGAGACACGCCCCCACGCTGAGTGACAGGTGTCTCACTGCACCCAATCACAGCAGCTGGTGGGCGTGTTACTATGGAGTATAGAAATAAATAAATAAATAATTAAAAAAAACGGCGTGCGGTCCTTCCAATTTTAATACCAGCCAGATAAAGCCCTACGGCTGAAGGCTGGTATTCTTAGGATGGGGAGCTCCACGTTATGGGGAGCCCCCCAGCCTAACAATATCAGTCAGCAGCCGCCCAGAATGGTCGCATACATTAGATGCGACTGTTCTGGGACAGTACCCGGCTCTTCCCGACTTGCCCTGGTGCGTTGGCAAATCGGGGTAATAAGGAGTTAATGGCAGACCATAGCTGCCACTAAATCCTAGATTAATCATCTCAGGCGTCTCCCAGAGATACCTTCCATGATTGGTCTGTAAATTACAGTAAATAAACACACACACCTGAAAAATCCTTTATTAGAAATAAAAAACACAAACACATTCCCTGGTTCACCAATTTAATCAGCCCGACAAAGCCCTCCATGTCCGGCGTAATCCAGGATGGTCCAGCGTCGCTTCCAGCTCTGCTGCATGAAGGTGACCCGAGCAGCAGAAGACACCGCCACTCCTGTCACCTCCACGCAGCAAATGAAGAGAGCCGCATGATCAGCTGAGCTGTCACTGAGGTTACCCGCTGTCACTGGATCCAGCGGTGGCCGCGAGTAACCTCAGTGACAGCTCAGCTGATCACGCGGCTCTCTTCATTTGCTGCGTGGAGCTGACAGGAGCGGATGTGTCTTCTGCTGCTCCGGTCAACTTCATGCAGCAGAGCTGGAAGCGACGCTGGACCATCCTGGATTACGCCAGACATGGAGGGCTTTTTCGGGCTGATTAAATTGGTGAACCAGGAAATGTGTTAGTGTCTTTTATTTCTAATAAAGAATTTTTCAGGTGTGTGTGCGTTTATTTACCGTAACTTACAGATTAATCATGGAAGGTATCTCGGGGAGACGCCTGACATGATTAATCTAGGATTTAGGGGCAGCTATGGGCTGCCATTAACTCCTTATTACCCCAATTTGCCAACGCACCAGGGCAAATCGGGAAGAGCTGGGTACAGTTCTAGAACTGTCACATCTAATGTATGCGGCCATTCTGGGCGGCTGCTGACTGATATTGTTAGGCTGGGGGGCTCCCCATAATGTGGGGCTCTCCATCCTGAGAATACCAGCCTGCAGCTGTATGGCTTTATTTGGCTGGTATTAAAATAGGTGGGGACCGCACGCCGTTTTTTTAATATTTATTTATTTATTATACTGCACAGTATAGACACGCCCATCGGCTGCTGTGATTGGGTGCAGTGACACAGCTGTCACTCAGCGTGTGGGCGTGCATCACTGCAACCAATCATATTTGCCAGTGGGCGGGGAAAGCAGGGAATATAAGATTGAATAATGAGTGGCCGGCTTTTTCAAAAGTGGAAAAGCCGCCGGAGTTTAGAGAACAGCCGTGCAGCACCGCGCCGGTGATCGGGGAATGGTGAGTATGCGAGAGGGGTACTCCATTCAGTCACTCTGGTGATTAGCGGTCACCGGTGAGTCCTTCACGAGTGACCGCTAATCAGGACGCGACACAGACAGAGCCGCGGTATGAGGATGAAGTCGGGTGAAGTTCACCCGAGATAATTCTCAGCGCGCGACTCTGCTGTCAGCCGGCATGTATCAACAACATTTAACATCACACATGGACATTTCACACGGACAAAACACACACACACGTCAGTTAAGTTTCACACGCACACACGCCCATTCCACACGCACACGTGTTTACCATACGCCGGACACACAGCCACCACACGTGCGTTATTTACGGACCAAAAAACGGATTACGGACATGAATAACGGCCCGTATTACACGTGCGTGGTTATCAAGGATGTGTGTTTTAGGCCTTAGATGCATTTCTTTACTCAAAAAATGCAGATTTGGTGCAGAAATTTGGTATATAGATTCCTGCTCAAAATCGGCATCCCCATGGCAAAATATTGCATCAAAACTGCATTGCGTTACCTGAGGTCACAGGTGGGGTACTGCGGGAACCTCCAGCTGTGATCACAGATAAACTGAGTGATATAACCGCTCACTGCTGTGGCTTAGTCAGTATGTGCCTGAAGCCACAGCATGCAGTCATGGTCTGTGCCTGCGCACTCTGACCACTATATAAAAACAAAAAAGTGAGCTGGAGTATGAGATGATACACATGGAGCTTGTGAGCTCATGTTCACACTGGCCATAAGACAAAGAGAAACCAAGGAAAAAAAAATGGTGAAAACATACCCTGCTGTAACTAAATAAAAGCATAGTGCATATAAACATAGGGTACTTAGTAAACACTGTTTTTTGATCAAAAAAAGCATAAAGCTATCCCACCAACGCCAAGGTGTACCCAGTTGGGATAGTACCTACACTCTCTAATATTAAAACCTTACCATGGGTCTAATATAGGCCTCAATATGGCTAAGGGCTGAGAGTGACCGGGTCCCAACAGGACACACAGTCAGGGGATGCACAGAATGAAATGCCCAGCTCACTGAGAAGGGGGCCACACCCTATTTGTACTGAATACAAAAAAACTACATAAAAACAAAAAAGTGAGCTGCAGTATGAGATGATACACATGGAGCTTGTGAGCTCATGTTCACACTGGCCATAAGACAAAGAGAAACCAAGGAAAAAAATGCATCCCCTGACTGTGTGTCCTGTTGGGACCCGGTCACTCTCAGCCCTTAGCCATATTGAGGCCTATTTTAGACCCATGGTAAGGTTTTAATATTAGAGAGTGTAGGTACTATCCCAACTGGGTACACCTTGG